>NC_142674.1:9795618-9803118 GCF_964200805.1 Pocillopora damicornis | reverse complement strand
TGTTAGCATAATGCCTCTCTGTGTTAGTTAAGGCTTTGCTTGCAAAGGCAACAGGCTTGTCATCTTGCAACAAGGCCGCTTCAAGTCATTGAAGTGATGCATCAACTTGAAGGACAATTGATTTTGATGAATCGAAGTAGGTTAACGTTACTTCGTTGCTTATAGTTTCCTTGATTTTGTCTAGGGCTTGTTGGTATGTTGCATTCCAACAGAATGCAGTCAGGGTGCTCAAATTGGGTATAAATGGACTCATGTAATATGCCATCCCCAGGAAGGTCTGGGGATGGCATATAGTTTGTTTGCTGGTGGTGCCATCTGTTTGAGTGCTGACACTTTGCTAGGATCTGGTTGGATGCCATCCTTGGTACAGATTATTCCATAGAATTTGATCTGGTCCTGTTTAATGAAACATTTGTTGGGGTTCAACTTCAGGCCAGTTTATTTGCATCGACTGATTGTACCATGCATGTTGGCGTCGTGTGATGCTTCCGAATCTCCATAGACCACAATATCATCTGCAATGCCAATGACACCATGACATCCTTCAAAGGCTTGGTCGATGCAGGTTTGAAAACTGTCTTGCGACATTTTCAGTCCAAATGGCATTCTCTTGAAATGGATAGCTTTTAGCTGAGCTTGTGATGCTTTGTAGGATCATGTGATGTTGATAGCCCTTTCGAGAGTAAGGCCTGCTCCTTCGTCAAACAACTTATAATTTCAACTTTTCTCTAGTTTTCATTGATTTGATGCCAAAGACAATTCTGTCACAAATCATCTCATCTGTGTTGGTGAATTCGCAGTCTTGTGTGAGGATTTGAAGCTCAGTGGTGAATTGCTCTACAGATTCATCAGGTGATTGGATCTTCTGATTAAATTTGTATCGTGCGAAGACAGGATTAGACTTTGGACTCACGTGTGGCTCAAATTGATCATAGTAGGTTTACAACTTCTTTTTGTCATCTTGTGTGAGGTTTTGCCATGTGTTGAAGATATCTCTTCCTTTCTGACTGCTTCAGATTAAAAGATAACTACATTTCTCTGCTTCTGAGCGTGATTTTAGAGGACCCGAAAACATTAATCCAGTGTTTTGTTTGAAACACCTCCAATTTTCTTGAAGATTGTCGCCAATCCATCACATTTTCGGTAGATCAACGCTGCTGAGTGCCATATTTCCACTCCTGGTACCATGTAATGACTCAGAATTGCTGAATTGATTTTATTCCGATGATTAGGACTTGTGTACACAATAATTTGGTTACTGACTCAAGCACATGGAACACTAACACATTCTCGACGCGCATGCTCACTCATTTGCATAAATGCATCTCATTACAGAGAGAGGGGGCCAAAAGTGCTAAAATTTTTAAAGGAAATACTTGACATAGAATAAATTTTTCAGAAGGGAGGGGGCATTCGAACCCCTCCTCAAAAAAAAACGAACAAACTGTCGTGTGACAGGGACACCATTCCTGGATTCAATTTCGCTGTCTGCAAGTTTATGATTTGTAATTAATTAAATCCATTGGAAATTGGCACAGGTGACTCTAATCTTGTAACTCTTTAATGTAGTTTCTCACAAAAAGTAATATCAAATTCTATAATTGCCCTATACCTTTGCAATATATAGTGAGAGAATTGTTTCCGTTGGAGTGTTTGAAGTAATGTTACCACATGATGAGCACATTACTTGACTCCTGAACTCAAAGAAAAAGAATTGCAGGAAGGAGATATTACAGCTGGCAGGAATTAACCGCTGAGTATGGTACTGGCTTGCAGTGTGTCCAAGAGTACTCTACAATATTCCTGAAAAATTCTGCTGTGTACTGTTGTTGTCCATTCTTAATTTGGCCGCTAATTTATGGCAGACAGGATACCAATGTTGCTGGGTGAACTGTTTCAGGTGCAGTCTCATATGCATTCACAAAGTCTAATGTTCTATTCAGCAAACACATCTGACCACAGTTATGATACCAAAGTAATTTTCTCTTGTGTGAGGCATTAGTCAATTTAGGAAATACCAAGTGTAAAATCTCAAGTCAATATGGTTCAGAAACTATTCATTTGGGGGTGGGGCTGGGGGGGGGGGTCGGAATTATCAGTTGTGTGTACCGTTTTCACTCTTTGCACCCTTCAGATTGATGCAGAACACAACAGTGTCCAAAAATAATTGAGAAAATAACTAAGACTTGCAAAGCTTCCAGGGATAATATAAATTTACCACTGTAAACAGGGAAAAGGCTTTACAGATTTTACAGGTAGCTTCTTTAAAGGTACAACTTTCTATGATGTTCAAACAAGATTATCAAGTTGTCAAATACGTATTGTAATATAACAATAATAATAATAATATTAACAACTTTATTTAAGGAGGGTAACACAACTATGTGTAATTAATTCAACTGATGAACTGGTGGCCCTCGATCCTAAAAGTATCATGATTAGAGTTAATGTGTAAAAATATGTAAAATGAATTCAAGGATTATGAAACAGGTCTATAAGAATGCAAGATAAAAACTGTATAAAATAAAATAAGCTGCTTGGGTCAGGTTAACATAAAATATGCCACTTGGGTTGCCTTAGTTTTGCAATTGAAACAGGGCAGGTGAGATTTAATTTAGTATTGCATTTGGGCTAAAATGTTCTACTTCATCGTAGCTCATTAGAAAATGTCTGAAACGCCTTTCTGAAAGAAGCAACTGTTGTCACCTCTTTTTTAAGGTTAGTAGGTAGCTGGTTCCACAGCCTTGTTGCAGATACGCTAAAGGTCCTCCCTCCCTCAGTTTCGCAACTGAAACAAGGGCAGGTGAGATTTAATTTACCATAACGACCAGTTTGTGAGTGAAGGTCTACATTAAATGTAAGTATATCATGCATATATGTAGGTCAGCTTCCTTGTAAACACTTAAAAACTAAAACACTCTTATTTAACTTGACATTGTCATAAAGGGCAACCACCCTAATTTCTTAAAGAGTTTTATGTTGTTCGACCTTGTATCAGCTTCCAAAATAACTCGGGCAGCATGCTTTTGAAGCTTGAAGACTCTCATTATGTTATCACATGAACAGATTGACCAAACAGTTGATCCATATAACATTAGTTGTTTTATCATTGCATTATAGTATAACATGCACTGTTCAATGGGGAGGACCCTTCTTATTTTCCTGAGCAGTGCTATTCTTTGGGATAGTTTCTCACACAGACCTTCAACGTGAATATTAAAGCTTAAGTGTCTGTCAGTGGTAAGTCCAGTTAGGAGTTAGGAGTTTCTGACTATCCACCTGCTCCATATTTGAGTTCCCGAGATGAAGATTTAGAGAACTATTGACCATCTTGTTTGTAAGGCATTTCCCGGTCACTAAGAGAAATTTCGTTTTGGTGGCATTTCTGACCATCTTGTTGGCAGCTGACCAATGCAAAAGATCATCTAGGTCTTCTTGAAGGGCTGATGTGATGCTAAGAAGTCCAACTGTCACATCAGATAAGAAACTCAGAGTGGTGTCATCCACATAGATGTCAGCAGTAGAACACTGAGCTGCTAAGGGTGGGTCTTTAATGAACAGGAGAAACATAATGGGGGGCCAGTATGTTCCCTTGTGGAAGTAGTGTTCATTACTGTGAAGATCGCTTTCACATTCACGTCTTTAACCGCAGTTCAAATATATGACTTCCATATATTCACAACCGTTTACTCACCATTTCATGGGTTTATTTGGAACCAACACAGTGACCAGCTCCCAGCTGGCATGTTAGCTCAGTTGGTAGAGCACTGTACCAGTATTGCAGAAGTCATGGGTTCAAATCTCGTACAGGCCTGAATTTTTTTCAGGCCCTCTTTTCACTACTACTTGAGTAATAATAACTTTAATAGTAACATCCTCATGAGGTTTTTCAGGAACTATTTACAAACTCTTTACAATTTATAAAAGCAAAAATGGCAATAAAACTCAAAATCACAACTTATGATGGTATTCTACTAAATTAAATTCTAGAGCTTATGAAGGAAATGTTTGCCTCAATAGTGTGCCTTTCAGGGCGTGCTTGAAAGATGCTAATGAGGCACTTTGCCTAAGTTCATTATGCAAGTTATTCCATATGTTGGCCCCTCTGTAGGAAAATGTGCGCTGGCCTATAGCCGTTCTGTATAGCGGAATCTGCAAAGAGTACCGCGTACGAGTGTTATGAGTATGTATATTTGAGTGTTTGGTAAACTTGCTCGTTAAGTATTGAGGCGCAAGATTGTTCTGACATTTAAAGGTCAGAACGGAGTCTCTATAAAATAATTGTTCTTTAACAGGAAGCCAATTTAGCTCACGAAGCGAAGGTGTTAAGTAGTCAAACTTCCTAGACTTTGTTATGATCTTGCTGGCAAAATTCTGAATAGATTGTAATCTGTTTATATTCTGGAGTGTGGTGTTTGACCATACAGATGAACAGTAAAGCATCTTACTAAAGACTAATGACGTTTTTAACAACTCTAGTGTTTCCTGGTCGAAGCTCCTCTTGACTCTATTTATTTGGCAAAGCTTTGCGAAACAAGATGACATTACACATGAAATATGGTGATCGTAGGTCAGATGGGGGTCAAGAAAGACTCCCAAGTCCTCGGCAGAGTCTGTTGGCTTCAGTGTTTTACCCAAGAATACCACTTCAGGCTCTTCTGGTAACCTGCTTAACACCTTCTGGTACCAAGGAAAAGGAGTTTAGTTTTATCGCGATTGATAATTAGATGGTTCTCACAGCACCATTGAGCTACAATGCGAAGATCTTGTTGAAGCTTTTCAATGGCAGCATCAAGCTCAATGAGAGGAAATGACATGAATAGCTTTGAGTCATCTACATACGATTCTAGGTTGCAAAACGTCGTTGCTGCGGGTAAATAGTCACTATGAACTCAAAACCCATGAAAATCTTGTGAAATAATTCATTGTAAATTCACAGATTTTTCACAGGATTTTCATGGCTAAATCAATGACATTTTCATGGTCTCAGTGCCATGAAAAAGACCTGAAAAATCCCATGAAAAACCTCTGAAAATTTCGATATTCACGACCCATGAAATATTGAGTAAAGTGACCTAGAAGCCATGAAATACCATGAAATGACATTTCATGGCCTTTTCAAAGGTACTGAGAAACCCATGAATTTCAAGCCCAAAACTTCATCGTGTCAAAGTTCGCTAGTTTTTAATGGGTTGCAGCAAATCATGACCCATGAATATCCTGTGAATATGTAAAAAATTCATTGACCATGAAAATTTTCCTTGAATTTTCATGGCCTCTACATGGTTTTTTCATGGCACATGAAAATTAGTTGCCAGTTAGTTTTCATGGGGTTGTTAGGAATATGCAAGCACCATGAAAATTCTTTGGAAACCTTATGAATTTGGAATTAAAAATTCTTCACTTTTTTTGTACCAAAGACTGTACTACAGTGTATAGCTTGCAGTTTACCATAACTGTAATACATACACTATCACTTAAATTACACATTGAAGAACTAACCTATCTGTGAAACTTCTTGGTCCTGTTGTACAAGCACACACACATGAAAGACATGACCAGAAGTCTGGATTCTCTGATAGTTTATTTTGTTTCACCAGCTGTACATAAATATTACTTTAGGATTCCAAAATTGTGATAATTCAGTTTACACTTTCTTAAATAAAAAAAGTTGGTATGAAATTTTCTGCATAAAATTAAGATGTTAATGATTTTTAGCTCTATTTTGATATCACTGATTTTCCTTGTGGAGACAGATTCTGCTCCTATATTTCTGTTTATTTAAGAGTCATTGTCTGAGAAAACCGGGCAGGGTCAAAAGATGGGGGTCGGCCGATTTCCTCCAAATTAATACTATTTGATAGCACTATGAACTAAAACCCATGAAAATCTTGTGAAATAATTCATTGTAAATTCACAGATTTTTCACAGGATATTCATGGTTAAATCAATGACATTTTCATGGTCTCAGTGCCATGAAAAAGACCTGAAAAATCCCATGAAAAACCTGTGAAAATTTCCATATTCACGACCCATGAAATATTGAGTAAAGTGACCTAGAAGCCATGAAATACCCATGAAAATGGCATTTCATGGCCTTTTCAAAGGTACTGAGAAACCCATGAATTTCAAGCCCAAAATTTCATGGTGTCAAAGTTCACTAGTTTTTAATGGGTTGCAGCAAATCATGACCCATGAATATCCTGTGAATATGTTAAAAATTCATTGACCATGAAAATTTTCCTTGAATTTTCATGGCTTCTACATGGTTTTTTCATGGCACATGAAAGTTAATTGCCAGTTAGTTTTCATGGGGTTGTTAGGAATATGCAAGCACCATGAAAATTCTTTGAAAACCCTATGAATTTGGAATGAAAAATTCTTCACTTTTCTTGTACCAAAGACTGTACTACAGTGTTTAGCTTGCAGTATACCATAACTGTAATACATACACTATCACTTAAATTATACACTGAAGAACTAACCTATCTGTGAAACTTCTTGGTCCTGTTGTACAAGCACACACACATGAAAGACATGACCAGAAGTTTGGATTCTCTGATAGTTTATTTTGTTTCACCAGCTGTACATAAATATTACTTTAGGATTCCAAAATTGTGATAATTCAGTTTACACTTTCTTAAATAAAAAAGTTGGTATGAAATTTTCTGCATACAATTAAGATGTTAATGATTTTTAGCTCTATTTTGACATCACTGATTTTCCTTGTGGAGACAGATTCTGCTCCTATATTTCTGAAGGTATATAATAAATTTGATGTGAAAAATATTTGGACGAAATTATTGAAAATATACTCACTGGCTTGATGTATTTTTGTCTAAACTTCAAATATCATTTCCTTCGTCTAATATCATGTGTAAAATGTTATGGACAGTTATTATAATGTCTATTTATGTAACAGCATTCATGTAAATTTCTTGATATGTTTTACACTTGTGATCAATACTCTCAAGGTAAATAACAATAAAACAATTACCAGCTTTCTGCACTCTTGCATGTGTGAAGATATATCTATGGCTGACTATGTCAGTGTCTCTCTGTTTTGGCCACCTGAATGTGCCATCCTTCTTTCGGTTATCATTACTATTTGCATCTTCATCATCGTTTGGACCAAGATAGGCTGCTTTAGCAAGTGTGCATTTCCTTTCATCAGTTTTGTAGACCAACACTCTTCACTGTTTGCAAAATAAAGGGAGCACATCATCAGTTATCTAAGAGCCTTTCTTATGTACGTAGTAAACCTAGAAATGGATAACTCGCCAAAACAGGTTCTTTTCAACATGAAGCTGTCAGATACTAAGCGACGCACTATGGAAGTGAGGTGAGGTATTTCGTATTCAGAATTTGACTGTATTTTTTATTCCTAAGAACGGTCGTAGGTATTTCCATACAAACTCTTGTGATGTTTCGCCAGATGATCACAGAATAAAAATTTTCAAGTTAAATCAATAGTTAGCGCGCGCTCTCCGATGTTTACGC
>NC_142674.1:9750618-9785618 GCF_964200805.1 Pocillopora damicornis | reverse complement strand
GTCTGTCTGTTTTGGCCACCTGAATGTGCCATCCTTCTTTCGGTTATCATTACTATTTGCATCTTCATCCTCATTTGGACCAAGATAGGCTGCTTTAGCAAGTTTGCATTTCCTTTCATCAGTTTTGTAGAGCAACACTCTTCACTGTTTGCAAAATAAAGGGAGCACATCATCAGTTATCTAAGAGCCTTTCTTATGTACGTAGTAAACCTAGAAATGGATAACTCGCCAAAACAGGTTCTTTTCAACATGAAGCCGTCAGATACTAAGCGACGCACTGTGGAAGTGAGGTGAGGTATTTCACATTCAGAATTTGACTGTATTTTTTATTCTTAAGAATGGTCGTAAGTATTTCCATACAAACTCTTGTGATGTTTCGCCAGATGATCACAGAAAAAAAATTTTCAAGTTAAATCAATAGTTAGCGCGCGCGCTCTGATGTTTACGCGTAATAAGATGACCAAGCTTGAACTTACCCCTTCACGTTGTAATGCATATCGATAACTTCATCTTGAGGAAACCTCTTTGAAAAAGCTTTTCAGACGGTCCATTGCGTTGATCTGGAAAAAAAGAGACTGCTACACAAACACTACGAGAAATGCAATTGGAATGGAACCATTCTGTTCGAGGTACGAGAAAAACCGCCACTTCTTCGTAAATCACGTGTACTTTCACGTGGTGACCTCGGGTCATCGCAGCCATCATAGGTCAGCGGTCACATAGTGACCTCACAGGTTATCGTGTTCAAGGTTACGAAATGACTCTGAAGAGGTCTAGTTGCTGCGTCTGTAATCTTACAAAATAAAGCAGCACAAAAAGCTGTTCGGTATTTGGAATTCGAAGCAAGTAACAATCGACAGGACATCAGAGTCCAAGAAAGTCAGAGCTGACATCGACAGTGATTCCTATGAAAGCGATCACGAAATCAAAAACGATGTTGTAGAAGGCGATCTCAATGAATACATGAAGGTAACGTTTCATCCCGACTGAGAAGATGGCCTGACTCTGTTAAGCGGCAACGCTATGAACGAGGTAAAAATAGCATTTTTTTTCAGGTTACATTTGCACACTATTCAAAGTTCCAGATTGAGGTGAGAATTGATTGATTTTTCATTGTTTTGTTCCACATTTCGTGTAGATGCAATGCGTACTATTGCTGTGTAACTTAAGCATCTGTACTCTGCAGGTGCCTGACTGGAAAAGCCCTAGAAGATTCCTCAGCCATAAGAATATAAGAGAAGGCCTTGAACAGGTTTCCAGAGTCATGGCTAACAATCAAAGCCAGCGGTGAGGCAGAAAAAATTGAACAAAGTCGTCCAGGCATGGCGAGGGCAAAAAGGCCCCAAAAAATGAAAGTGACGATCAAACATCTGGGTCATTGCCTTTAGCCCCATTTGTCTCAACAAAGGAGCAAATTGAAGATCCATTGTTTTCAGTCATTGTTTTGTGATTTCCTGTACATTTTACGTTAACAAAGGCCACTTAAGATGTTTAGGGACATTTTCATTTGACAGTTTTTGCGCTGTACACCAAAATTCCATCTGGATAAATTTATAACAAGTCAGTTCCACGGATCATGAAAGTCAGCTCGTTGATAAATCAGTGACTGTGATGAACTCATTAATACCACTTTTAATGGCCTATGGATTCATCAATGAAATTCATGGGCAACAGATTTCAGGGAATATTCATGGCCCATTAATTTTGTTCTCTCAAAACAAATAAATTGTTAGCCCATGAAATGCTGTTTGATTGCAATTCATGGGCATAAAATTCATTCTGATGACTTTCTGGGGAAACTAATGGGTCATGAAAGTAGACTTTAAAGAAATTCATGGGTCATGAAAGTAGGCATATAAAGAAATTCATGGGTCATGAAAGTAGGCATATAAAGAAATTCATGGGTCATGAAATTAATGCTGGTGACTTTCATGGCAAATCAATGGGTCATAAAAATAGACTTTGAAGAAATTCATGGGTCATGAAAAAAATTCCCCTAATTCATGGAAAATTCAGGGCTAAAAATAACCCCATGAAATTTCATCTTGCAGTATTCATGGGCCATGAAATGATCTTCATGGGTTTTTCACATGAAATTCATGGAATTTTCATAAAACTACAGTTCATAGCGAGTTGAGATAAATGCAGAACAACAATGGTGATAGGATTGCGCCTTGAGGAACTCCCTGAGTTATAGGTAGAGTATCAGAGTAGGCAGAGCCAATTCTCATTTATTGCCTGCAACCAGTTAAATAGCTCTTGAACCATTTGACAGTAGAAGTTGAGGCTCCTAAGATGGAGAGTTTATGGAGCAACCTTGCATGGTCAATACTGTCAAAGGCTTTGGATAGATGTAATAGTACTAGTGCTGTTATCTGCTTTTTATCCATTGCTGCAAGTATCTTATCCGTGAGTAGGATGTTTAAGGTCTCTGTAGAATGAGCTTTTTTATTGCCACTTTGGTGTGAGGTAAGGCGGTTGTTTTTTGTGAGATAGGCGCTGAACTGGTTCAAAACAATCCTTTTGAGGACCTCTGAGGCTATGGCTAGCAGAGATAACGGTCCGTTGTTGGCAGCTTTTTCATGGTCAGCGTCTTTAAGAATCGGAATCACCTCAGCCTCTTTTCAGTTGCCTGGAAATGTGCTAGTAAGGATAGAACAATTGATGACGTCAGTAAGAGGGCCCAATATGACAGGGAGACAGTCTTTTAGTACACAAGCACTGATCTTGTCAGGTCACGGAGATTTATTCATTGGGAGAGATGTTACAATTCGGCGAACCTCTTCAAGTGACACTGTCCTTAAATTTATTAATTCCATAGAGGTAGTATCTATGCCATTTTCAGATGAAAAATCTTGGACTATGATGTTTTCCCTCAAGCGCTGTGCTGCGTCAGCAGCATTTAAGCCAACTTTAGCAAAAAACTGATTGAATTCGTTGGTTGACTGCCACATCCTTTATAAGGCTGGTCTCTGCTTATCTTTGGAGAGGATGGTGCGATTAATAATTTTCCAGAGTGAGCCAGAGTTGTTTTTATTAGCTGTGACCTCTTCAAAGGTGTGATCTCTTTCAGTTTCTTGTAGCTTTTTCTTGACCAGGTGATGGGAATGTTTGAAATTTATCCACTTAGTGTCTTGGGAAGACTGTATGAATCTCTTCAGGAGGAGATCTCGGGATCTCATAGGATCCTTGATTTCCTGGTTCACAAAGGGGCACGGTCTACTCCGAAGTTTAATTTGTTTCATGAGAGCGTGCAAGCTCCAGACAGACTGTAAAGTGTCATTTAAAATACTTAGCTTAGAGTCTATATCGGTTTGATCGAAGATAGTGAGCAGGGAATCCGCTTCCTTAGCTAGATCCGTGACAAAGAGATCTGCATTATACTACTTGTAACTTCGAGTGGTAATGTACTGAGGGGTAATCTTGGGTTTCTTAACTTTGGGCTTGACAAAAACAATTGAATGGTCACTAATTGGTCAATGTATTATGCCGCTAACAAGCACTGAATTGTTGGAGGAGACTAGGATAACGTTGAGCAGGGATTAAGTGGTCACTGTTATCCTGGTTGGTTTTGTAATGAGTTCTTTCAAGTTCATATCCATATAGAATTTCTCCAAAGCTTTGTATTCAGTGCCTGTTTTCTTGAGGCCATCGCAGTTTAGGTCGCCTAAGATTGTGATCGATTTGTCAAGCAGCAAGGCTCGAATATAGCTGGGCTTAAGTACTTCTTCGAAGGAACTCAGAGGAGAGTCGTCGGGGCGATATGTCATACAAATTATTGTTGATTTTAGTTTCTTGCACTGGACATTTATCCAAAGCTGATGGAAATTTCGCTCAGATATCGATGACAACTCTTTCAGTACAGATGATTTGAGATCTTTGCGGACATAGGCACATACTCCGCTGCCTCCTTTGTGAAGTCAATCTAACCTGTGTAATTTATAACCCTCGATTTGTATCTTAAGTGACTGTGGTATTGAGCCATGTTTCATAGATAGCAATAATGTCGCTTTCCTTTCAGATGCAAGTTTTCGTAGATCTAGCAAGTGAGAACGATTTTTTAGTGATCTAATATTCAAATGAAGGATTTCAAGCCCACCGGGCACTTTGGAAGGTTGTTTGTTTTCTTTAATGCGCTTTATTGAGCACAGGTTATGCAAATTTACTCCTCTCTTGCCAGGTTTTGTGTTGTCAGGTCTCCGCTGAACATGAGAGATTACAATATTATGTTTACGGTTTCGGAAAGCCTGACCAAAGTGAACTCCTCGTGTTCTTAATATTCCATTTCTTTTCAGCAAATGGAAGGTTTCGTCCGGGATTTTAAATTGCCGTAACTGCAGTTGTAGTAGTTCAGATCTTGAATATATAATGGCGTTTGAAGCGCGATTATTCAAATTTCGGGAGCTGTCATCCGATGGCTGCAGATGGTTTATTTGAGAGTGTCAATGCAATAACTGATTAGCTTACAGAGGGAGTCAGCGATGGCTGGTGCTACAATTCCCAGCAGTTTGGCACTAACGTTGTCATTACCAGTAGCTTTATGCAGTGGAACAGAAAGGAGAAGTTCTATAACTCTTTCCTTTGATATATGTGGGAGGTTTCACGTTTCAGACACTTGATATGGTGTAGGAGGGGGCTTGCTCAGGTTGATTGTAGCAGCCGACACAAGTGAAGCAAATTTCAACGACAACTATGGGTTTCGTTAGTGAAGACACACTATGAAGCGAGGATATATTTTACAGAAAAGACTTGAATCGTTTATTAGCATAGTCGAGGTATCAAAGAACTTATTGTAAACTGAGATATGAAATTATAAGGAAGAAGCTAAGCTAAATTCTAAGATACAGACCAACATTCTGATATAAAAGTACGATCCCAAGACTAGCTAAAACTCTAAAACAAACTCACAAAAGACTATCTTCAAGGATAAAGGAGAACCGCTTGCAAATGAATTCTAACAAAACTAATAACCAAGTGGGAAAAACAAGCAGCTTACTTACAAAGCATTAGCAACGTAAGCCACATGTTACAAGGTTGCAAAGAAACTGGTATAAAAAACTGGGTGAAACTACCAAAAGACTAGATGTTTAAACAAGTACGAAGAGAAGGAACATAAGCACCTACATAACAGTCCTTCTTGTAAAAGTTTGACCCAAACAAACTTCGAGATAAGGTGGGTTAAAGGACGCTTTTCAATAAACACATCTTATCGTTAGCCCAACACAAGATAACTAACTAAAGTGCGATTCTGGGTGGAACTTAAAGATCATGTCCCTGATGGACAAACAATAATGTTATATTGCAGTTTAACACGTTTAACACGAAATAAACTTATAACAAATCAATGTCCAGTAGCAAAGGCGTGGCAGCCATTACATTGACAGTGCAAGTCATTTTTGAGCTCTGACCGAGGATTTAAGTTGTTTTGCAGGTTGAGAAAGAAGCTGTTCAGTGTCTTAGCAATTTCTACTTTGTTCGAAATAGTTCCATCATTATCAACTAGCTGCTGGAGACCACAATTGTGATTGTAACTCCCTGACAGGAATTTGATCAAATTCCAAAGTTTTCGCGAGTCTTGCCTGTTTTCAGAGACCTTGCTTTTGAAGCAAGCTTGATTCGTTTGCCTAATTAAGTTAGTTACATGGTCTGTTCTGCTTTTCTTGGCTTTGGTGAGAAGTTTATCACATGCTTTGATTCATTTGGGGATGTTGTCCTTAACCATTGGGGCTGGGTTTTCCACTTCACTTGCTTGTGTTTAAGTGGAAGAAATTTATCAATCACACCATTAAATATTTCATACCAGCTGTCAACGACATCGTTGAGGTCATCAAAAACAAACGCACAATCTCAAGGCACTTCTTCCGAAGCAGGAATAAACTGTTCTTTGTCTATGTTCTTGATGTCAAGGTAGGTGATTGCTGTATGTGCGACTCTGCTTTGTATGACTGGTTTGTATTTGCAGGTGACAATGGTCGGTAGTTGATCAGACAGTCCAGATGGGAAAACTTGTACATTAATTAACCACTCAGGGTGACTTGACCAAATATGATGGAGGCAGGTTTTGGACAATGGCCAGATGATAACCTTAACAATTTGGGAGAAATTCAGGTTGTGAACTGCTTTTATGAATGGGTGTTTTCCAAACTTCTTATTGTATAAGTTTATTACTTATTTACTTATTGATATCTCCGAGTAAAATTTCCTTGTTGAGAAGATGCACATTTTCAATGTTTTTTCTGAGCTTCTTGTCGTCAGCTGCCCAACATGATGGAGGCCTGTAAATACCACCAATAAGAGGAAGCTGTTTTGATTTATGGGGACAGATTTCAAGCCATAAAATTTCAAGGTTGTTTGCTTCAAGGTTTCTGCATCTTTTGTCTTAAGAGAGTTGTTTATATGCTAAGATTCCACTGCCTGACTTTCCAACTCTATCCTTTCTATGAAGCTGGAAGCCATGAATACCATAAAAGGAATCAGGGACTTTTTGAGAGTAAGAGGTCTTTGATATGATCAGAATATCCAGTCTGTCCTGCACAGATCTCTTCTAGCTTGGTATCTGTTACATGCTGTACATTCTATTGACAAATTTGCAGACCGTTTAGGCCCTGAGCTTGACTGGGACCAGGCTGAATCTCTACATCATTAATCAGCTGAATGAGTAGTAGCGAGATAGAGGCATTGAGCATTAGCCGGCAACCAAGGAGAGCATGCATAGAGTTTGAAACAAATCCATTTGATCTTGTCGCACTAGAGTTTCATGTTTGATAGCCATAAGTCTCTATTCTTGGTCTCGAGAAAATGCTTGGCTATGATGTTGCTTAGATTTCTGAGAGCTGTATTTAGTAAGACAGGTAGAAATACAATACCGTGCAGATAGAACAAGGAGCCCATAGACCACAACCACCTGCAATCATGAAGTATATGGATACCATGTTAAATACGATGGATACCAATTGTTTCATAAAGTCGAAATAAGGTTAATGTCAAGAATAAATAAGCGGATTACTACTCTTATGACAAATTTTTTGGTTCATTAAAAAAAGGTCTTGGTTCAATTACATGGTTCAATGAAAGGTTAATGTCATTTGCTTGCTGGGATTTTATGTCTTCCAGACCAACGTTACCCTGACATGCCAAAATAGCATTGAATACATTTTCAAGATCTGTTCTTGATGAGGTGCACTTCTTGTGATTGTGCTATAATCCAGTGAGTCCTTCGGAGAAAAACATGTCACCAAGAGCAGAGCTTGTAAGACACTATATAGAGAGCAAGTATTTCCTAGGTTTGAAATTCCCTTTGGTTCCATTTGATCATGAGAAGTGTTTAGAATTATCAAAAAAAGTGTATTTTAGCCAAAGGCAGAAGATTCGTATATGAACGGAGTGGAGTGCAAGGAGATAAGGTAATATTATTTGCCATGAAATTGCAAAATAGAAAAGTCAATAGATAACTTCCCATTTGTTTTTTCCTTGCTTGTCCCCCTCCAATTGCACTTCAACCAGTTGGGGGAGATGAGTGAAGAATTGTTAATATGTCATTAGAGGAGTTGGTTACCAAATTAGCCTTGTGTCTAAGCTCCTTCAGTAAAGTGATCCTTAAAAAAAATGTTTGCTGTCCATTGTTGTCATCCGAGGTCTTTCTTCTGAAAGTGATCTAAAAAAATTTTTGCTGTCCATCTATAAGAGAGATATAAGTTGTTCTTCAGCTGGACTGAATTTGAGGATCCTCAGAAGTCAACTGGAAGCAATAACTAAAAAGGTAGACAAAAGTGGTTAGAACTGGACTTCCAAGATAAAAATTCCATTCTCCCACAGGGTTGTGCCTAAATCCTACTGGCTAGAGGTACACTTGAGGAGCACTAGTAACAAGTTTCCGAGTCAGGTGACTATTGGAAATTGTCAGCTATTGCAATATGGCAGGCTATTCCAGTGGGCAACCCTAAAAGCTGGAACTGTGGAATGGTGGAAAATGACCCCAAATCCGGAAACATGTGATGGCAGATAATGAACCCAAATCCTAACACATGCAATGGTGGAAAATGACCTCAAATGCTAAAACGCAGAACAGATGGCCTGCTGTGTGAACTGCTTGTATGAAGACACTCAAGTGCTTTGCACATTCATCCCCATGACAATAATGCATGTAACCAAAATTGTCTTTTTCTTTTACTGAGAGGTATGAATAAAAATGAACCATTATGCATGAAAGTTGGTTGCATTTTTGTTTTGCAGACCTATTTAATTACATTTTGTTATGATAAATTTGCTAAGAGTTTTAGTTGCAGCATAAAAAGTTGCACAGCATGTGAAAACCAACTTGACATACTACATTACAACAAACAATTGTAACTTTGATGTGTTTCTTGATCATGTCTGCATTGATTTAATGAAATAATAATATACCATGCTTGTAAATGTGAGAACATCACAGGAACATTTTCAGGCTTCTCAAAAATATAACTACATTCAGCCCCAGCTTCAAACTTAGATTGGCATGTGGGCAGGCCCTTGTTATGACCCCTTTAATATGAGCCTTTTTTGTCCATGGATAAGTTTTATGTAACATATTTGCTAAGACGGATGACGGAACACCAGAGCACTCAAACACAACGTTTTAATCTTGTAAGCCGAGTGTACATCAACAAGCGAAGAGCGCGCAAAACATGCCGGATCCCGGATGTAAACGAAACTGTATAAATTAACTTAACATGCATAAATTAACATCGTTACATCTCCCTTCGTTATTCGAAAAACGAAAGAGTAGAGAAAGAAAAACGTGAATTGTTTCCTATAATGATTGTTCAAAGAACATAAACGACATAGAAAGAGTGTCAGCATGCATAGTCACTGAGGTATGCTGGTCTTCGTAGGACTCTTCCCCAGGAGCTGCATCTTTCAGGACTTGGTATGTCATCAGGTGGAGGGCCTGGTGCTGCTTGTGGCTTGGCCACCTCTTGGGGCATTGATTCAGCTACTGGTGGTACCTGTTCAACGCTGGTCAGGGGCAGGGGACCAGTATCAGAGCTAGATACCTCAATGTCAGGAAGTGATTGTTCTGGAACTTCAGCTGTGAGATGCAGGTGTCGGCGGTTCCGGCGATACACCCTTCTGTCGTCAGTAATTACTTGGTAGGAACGTACACCAACATGTTTGTCAACCATTGCTTGTGTCCATTGATGCCTATACTTGGGTGGATGGATACGAACGGTGCTCCCTGGTTCAAGTGGCCGGAGTTCTTTAGTGCCATTGTTGTAATAGAAGGCTTGTTTGTTCTTCTGAGCATGAAGAAGCTGGGAAGTGGTGCCAAATTCAGGTTGTGTCAGGAGTCTGCCAGCGGTAGGCAGGAGTGTTTTGGTACAGCGGCCAAAGAGACACTGCGCTGGAGATGTTCCTAGTCCTTCAGTGGGGGTGTTGCGGAAGTCAAGGAATCCCAAGTAAGGGTCACTGCCAGCCTCTAAGGCCTTAAGCATGATTCGCTGCGCAGTCTTTACCGCATTTTCCGCTTTGCCATTTGACTGCGGGTAAGTGGGAGAGCTTGTAACATGATCAAACTCACATAAGTCTTTGAACTTCTTAAACTCCTGCGAGCTGAACTGGGGGCCATTATCGCTTACTATCTCGTGCGGAATTCCATGTCTGGCCATATGAGGCTTGAGCTTTTCAATTACTTCTTTTGATGTCTTAGTGACAAGCTTGTCGACCTCAAAGAAATTTGAGTAATAGTCAGTAGTGACAAGGTAGTCCTGGCCTCGGTGCTCAAAGAGGTCAACAGCAAGGACTTGCCACGGTCTTGATGGTACTGGGTGTGAGATCATGGGCTCCCTCTGCTGCCCTTGGTGGTATGTATTGCAGACTGCACGCTGGGAGACATATTCTTCAATCTCCTTGTACATGCCAGGCCAGTAGAAAGCTTCCCTTGCTCGTCTCTGGCATGCCTGTACTCCCAGATGACTGGAGTGTAGCTTCCTTTTGAGCTCAGCTCTCATTTGGAATGGTATGACAACACGGTCTCCCTTGAAAATAACTCCGTTTTGAAGTGTGAGCTCTTCTTTGAAAGGAAAGTACTCTTGAACTTCCGTTGGGAGACGGAGCTTACTTTCTGGCCAGCTTTGTTTAATGACGCCAGCAAGGGTCTTCAGAATAGCATCTTCTTGAGTAAGGTTTTCGATTTGACAGAGGGTTTCATCTTTCACTGGAAGATACTGTAGCATGTTTACTTGCTCTGCTTCTATCTCTGTTGGCGACCTTGTTTCTGAGACTGTCATGACATCTTCCTGGTCCTCAGGGGCTTCTTTAAGCGACAGATGCGCACGACTCAGGGGATCAGCCATAAGCAGGGAGGGTCCCCTTTTGTAAGAAACTTCAAACTCGTAGCGTTGGAGTCTAAGAAGCATGCGTTGTAGCCTTTTTGGTGCACTTAGGAGGCTTTTCTTGAAGATCGCTTCCAAAGGCTTCCGGTCAGATTCAACCAGCACTTTCCTACCATACAGGTAGGTTTCAAACTTCTCCATTGCGAATACTATGGCCAATAGCTCCTTTTCGATTTGTGCATACTGGACCTCTGTGGGGGTCAGGGACCTGGATGCATATGCGACTGGATGTCCATCTTGCATTAGACATGCTCCCAGGCCATGCATAGAGGCATCGCACTGTAGTGTGGGCGTGGCACCTGGGTCGCAGTATTTTAGGACTGGAGTTGTAGAAAGGATCCTCTTTGTCTCTTCCAGGGCTGCACCATGAACTTGGTCATCCCAAAGGAACTCGTTGTCATTCTTAGTGAGCTCACGTAGGGGAGTCATGATCTCTGAAAGTCTCGGGGCAAACTTCTGCAGGTAGTTAGTCATCCCTAAGAGGCGTTGGATGCTCTGTTTGTCAGTTGGTGTTGGCATCTCTCTGATTGCCTTGACTTTCTCAGGGTCAGGTTGTAGCCCGTCAGCGGAGAGCACATGGCCCATGTACGCGACTTCCTTGAGCCTTAGCTGCAGCTTTTCCCTGTTCAGCTTTACGCCTTTATCTCAGCAGTGTTGGAGAAGAGCAATGAGTTTTTCATCATGGTCTCTTACCGCTTCATCATCATCAGCTCCGCATCCAAATACGAGGATGTCATCAGCGATCGCTTTCCATCCGTTCAGTCCTGCTAATGCCTGATCCAGTCTTCGCTGGAATTCTTCAGGGGCTGGTGAGATGCCGAATGGCATTCGGAGCCATCTGTATCTTCCCCATGGAGTACCAAATGTGGTTGCATAACTGCTCTCCTCGTCCAAGGACACGTGCCAGAACCCATTTTTGGCATCTAACACAGTAAAGCACCTCGCATTTGAGAGCTCAGGAAGGACATCTTTGATTGTCGGCAGCGGGTAGTGATTGCGTTTAAGGGCTTGGTTAAGTGGTTTGGGGTCCACACACAGTCGGACATTGCCACTTTTCTTCAAAGTGACTACAGTTGCTGATATCCAGGAGGTTGGAACATTTACTGGTGTGATGATGTTAAGGCCTTCCAAACGATCCAGTTCCTCTTTTAGCTTTTCTTTAATGGCGATTGGCACCTTTCTTGTTGGTAGTTGAACTGGCGGTACGTTCGGGTCAATTTCAAGGTGGAGATCACCTTCTAACTTTCCTTCTCCCCTGAGTACATCAGTTTGTTCTTTGAGGATAGATTCTGCTGTAAGTGGTGTTTTGCTCTGCGAAGGCTCTTCAGACTGAATAGACATGATGTTTTGTCAGACCACAGAGATGAGTTGCATTTGCTCACTGGCTCGTAAGCCAAGCAGAGGATTGCCTTTTCCTTTTACAGCTACAAATTCCACAATGTATTTTCTTCCATTTCTGGGATTCACAACTTGGACACGTTTCTTGCCAATCAGCCTCTCCTCAGTTTTGTTGTACATAACAAGAGTTACGTCCGCATTGTCCAGCAGGGATAGGCTGCCTTCACCATATACTTCTTTGAAAGACTCTTCAGGTAAGATGTTCACCGTTGCACCAGTGTCCAGTTGGAATGGGACTCTATGACCATTTAATAGCATTACCGCAAGCAGTTTGCCTTTACGATCAGGATTTTCCACTGCACAGACGTGCTCCTTGACATCAACACAGGCGACATATTCGTCAAAGTCAGAATCCTCCACTGCATGTACTGGCTTGCGGACGTGTCTCGGTGTGGGAGGTTTAGAGGATTTGGCCGAACTGGGTGGAGGCGGTTTGTTTTTGCAGGCCACCGCAAAGTGGTTTGGAATGCCACAATTAGAGCAAGTCTTCCCCCATGCAGGACATTTAAGCTTGTTCCAGACATGCGTTTTGGCGCAGAACTTGCAGCAAATTTCTCTAGGTTTCTTTTCATGAGACTGACTAATGGCGCTGACTTCCTCGTGATTAATTTCTTTCAGTTGTTGGCTTGAGGTCTCATAGGATCTACAGATATCAATGCATTCCTTCAATGTGAGTTTGGAGACTTGTAGGAGCTTCTTGCGAGCTTGATTGTCTCTTACTCCGATGACAATCCTGTCTCTAATTAGACTGTTCTCTAACACTCCGAAGTTACACGTCTTTGCCAAGGTGCGCAAGGCCGTGACGTAAGCATCCAGAGACTCGTTTGGTTCTTGGTCTCTCTTGTTAAATTGGTATCTCTCGTAGATTTCGTTTGTCTCTCCGATACAATAACGCTGTAGCTTTTGGAGAACAATATCAATGTCCTTCTTATCGTCTTCAGTCTCGAATTCTAAGCCTTCGTACACATCTAGAGCATCTGAGCCAATATCGGTTAGCAGTGTGGCAGTTCTCAGCGATTTATTTACAGCAGGGTGTTCAGGGTCTTTTAGACGTGCAGCTATTTCGTAGTTGTTCCAATCACGGTGGAATTTCTTCCAGTTCGTCGCCAAGTTTCCTGTGAGCTCTAACTTTGAGGGCAATGGGATGTTTATCGGGATTTGTACCAGATTTGGTTGTGCGACGGCTTCTTGTACTTGCACAGACGAGCTGCTATCTTCAGGTTTCGGTGGCATACTGAGTAATTTGAAGTTAGCTAGATTCCTTCAGCAGAGATTTTCTTTCGAAAACACAAAACGATTCCAGTCACCGTTGTCTTCTGCTATTCGTTGTGAAGAAGGTTATGAATGGCGAGCGCCAAACACGGCAGTATCAGTTCGCAGATCAGAGTTGGTCGACCACGTGCGTGCGAACAAATCTCTCTCCAGAACACTTTCCGGTTCGCTGAGCGATAATCCCTCAACAGCACCAATTGCAGAAACTAGTTTTCACTTCTGACACCATGTAACGTATTCGCTAAGACGGATGACGGAACACCAGAGCACTCAAACACGTTTTAATCTTGTAAGCCGAGTGTACATCAACAAGCGAAGAGCGCGCAAAACATGCCGGATCCCAGATGTAAACTAAACTGTATAAATTAACTTAACATGCATAAATTAACATCGTTACATTTTAGGCCTTGAGTAACACTAGATGAAGAAAAGTTTGTAGGGCTCTTCGGAATTTCTCATGGCATGACAAGATGAAAGAAAGTTACAGAAGGTAGCCTTTAAGAAGAATTTGAAGAATATATTCTTGACCAGGTGTTCAAAACACCACCATCCTTTGCATGCTGAGAATAGATCCTGTCATTAGAACCCCACTAACTCAAACCCAGTAAATTCGAAAACCCTGCTTACTTGAACAAAACCCAATTTCCCTTGGATTTGACCCCATATTTTCCAGTAATTTGCTAACAGCAGCTCCTAAAAGACTTAACAGCAGAAGATTACCCCAAAGTCTAACAGACGGAATTGTAAACAGGCCAAAAGATCAAGGGAGCCAAATAGAAATCAAGTGTACCCACCCTAATCTCCCCTTTTGAGAATAACTCTCACGTATTTTAAGTCAATGCCAAAAAATATTGTTTTTGCTCATAATGTGTAATATCATGCTGTGAATGTTAAGTTTGTTTCTCGTTCATTGCCTAACAATCAATACTCAATAAATCAATTGAGGCGTTGTATGATTTTCACCTTAAGTTGAGTGTACATTCCAAATCATTATGCCTTTGTGAATTCAGACAACCATGGAGAAAACTAAGAAAAGGACAGGCTGATTCGCTCCTGTGATTGAAGGGCTACTTTATGTTGAAGATTTCACCACTACCTGATTTTTGCGTACATGACCGTACATGGAATTTATTTGCACTTGTAGTAGTATAGTCAACTGAAAAATTAAATTAATATGACAAAGAAGGTTATTACACATGTCGATTTCGGTTGAAGCGACGGGAAAAATATTATACTTACAATTTGTGTTCCATATGCGGCTGGTAAGCTTCGAAGTGCGATCTGTGGTGACACTTTGAAATGTAAGTTGCGTAACGAACTATGGGCTATATACAGTTACAGTAAAAATGAATAAAATCTTAAAACATTAAAAATTTAGCTTATTAAAAACTACAGAACCATTATACGAAAAAGAGTTTTAGCTAAGTTAGTTCTAACTCTTGGCAAGTGTCACATGTTCATTTGCCTCGTAATTCAATTGTGGAGAAAACTGTTAAAAATAAAATAGTTTTTAAACAATTGTGGACAAGGTCCTTTAATGCATCTTTTGGCGAGGTCATTAACATGGCCCTCTTGTCTATTTACCAGAGATGACCACTTAAGATAACCCAAAGTTCTGACACTGCTGCTCATTTTTTAAACAATTTTAGTGGCATGTCTTTAAAGCCTCCTCAGTGACAAACTGTTGCAGCTAAGGAGCAGTTCGACATGGTGTCTCAATAATCCATAACAAGACAAATATAAGCTGTGTAAATGAAATTAGCACAGTTGGATGTAAGATTCCCCCTAATGCATCCTAACATTCCCAGTTGTTTACCAACTTGGGAAAAAATATATTTAACATGAAAATTCCAAGAAAGATGTTCATCAAATACAATTCCTAAATACTTGAATTCATAAACACACTTCATAGGTCAGTCCTTAAACACTATATGGAAATTTGGATCAAAAAGCCTAGCATGAGTTCCAGACAATATAGCTCCAGTCGTAACTGTGTTTAAAAATAGGGTGTTATCACAGATCCAATTAGATCAAGATCTTCATTGAGACTTTTCTCGATTGTAGCAGCAACCTTTCCAGAATAGAATAACAGTGTCATTAGCATACATCAGTGTACTACACTTGCGGGCAACAGTGGGTAGATTGTTCACAAGATGTACAAATAACAGAGGTCCGTAGATCGATCCTTAGGGCACACCAACACAAAACAGATTCAGCATCTGAGAAAGCTCCCTGGAACCCAACAACTTGAGTTCTACCTTTCAGATAGTCAGTAAACCACATGTGTTCTTGATCTACAATACCCACGGCATAAAGCTTCTTTAATAGCAGGGAATGGTTCATGCTGTCAAAGTGGTTTGGTTTGAATTCTTACTTAATCATCCATTAACTAATTTATCAATCGCTCTTTTTAGAGAAAAATTGACGTCAGGCATCTCAGGTTTTGACTTTGTCCACATGCAGTGATGCAATCACAATCATTGACTTCTTGTTAATGCAATCTTAACTAAAACTTGTTATCGGTGAAAAGATAACGAGCTTAAATCAACAAGGAATACCATCATCTAATATTGACAGGACCTTTCAATATCAATCATCTTAACATTGGTTTCACCATCTAACCTTACTGTAATTTCTGGCATTTTACCCGCACGGCTGATTACCTGCACTGGTGGATAACCCGCCTGCTATGTTATTCAACTTTTTGGTGGCGAAAACGTGACATTAAGGTGATACATTTCAGTATTTTTAAAGTTGTCTGATCTAATTTTCGAAAACTTGAAACCTTCATTGTCGAGTTTAAAGGTCAAAGAAATTCAGACTCTTGTACATTTCTTTGTCAATAATAGCATGTACTTTAATGATAAAATTAAACAGTAAAAACAGTAGCAGCCCATGCCCAAATCTCAACGTTTCATACTTGACAGAATGCGAATTTGTGGCCACATTTTGTGCAAGGGATTGTTCAGTACCATGTTGATTTGTTGAAAGAAAGCTGGGTGAGTGTTAAAACTTGAATTATAAAGTAGTCAGCGATTTCTGAAAAAAAATTGATATCTCCAGTTCTATTGGGCCTAACAAGTCCCTTAAAACGGGAAAATTCTCTTCAACTCAAGCTAGTGTTAAATGTAAATTTGTTACTGATGCGCCAGATATCTTTGGATTATTTTTGTCACCATCACAATCTTATTTTCACGCGTGCCAAAAACAATTTCGTCACGCAACTAATTATGCATGAAATAGACTGGAGTCAGCATCATGTTTCTGTGCCGCTTTGAGGCACTCATTTGAGATGTGAAGATGCAAGTAGGTGAGAATCTTTTTCAATTCATCTACCAGTAGATTTTAAAATTGTCACATAACCCGCACCTCCCTATTACCCACAGTGGTGTGCATTTCATGCAAAATCAACAGATTACCCACTGGTAAACGGCCGAAAATTATGGTAATATTGATGTGTGAATGTTATACAAAATATGCTACATGGTTGTTTAGTTTAAAAGTGGGAATGATGTCACTTGCAAATAACTGGAAATAATTTCAGCAATAACTAACATTAACAGGACCTGTCTATGAATCATGTTCACACAGGTTTCATCTCATGGCATTAACAACGAACAACTTAAAAGGAAACTTTTGCTGCAACTGCTTACATAAAAACACAAACAGTGAGGTTTTTGTAATACAGTTATTTTTTTACCATTATAAACCAAACTAAGCTTAGTAGGCTTGCAAAGTACTATATTTCCTTGAATAAGCACCTGGGGCGCTCATGTAAGTTTTTTGCTAAGAGAAGGGGCTCTTAGAAGGAGAGAACTCAATTAAGGGGGTGCTTAAGAGGAGATTATTAACCTGCACTCATTCCACTGGGGGTGAGCACTTATTCTAGAAAATACCGTAATTATGGCCCTGTAGCCACGATTGTGCAGACTGTTCAAAAACCGAGTTCGTTTTGTAAATGGGGAAGATGAATGTCATCATTCACCTCCTTGTCAGCAACCGTTACTTCCACCAACAGATAATACTTTTTGCCATGGGCGTTGCAAATACAGGACAATTTTGGGTGATGATGCACTGGTTCATCATCAATAAGCATTAGTTGACAGAAGCAATATTGATGTTCATGTTTTAACAGGGTTGTTAGTGGAAGGTATGAAATGATTAAAGGGAGAATATAAAGCTATCTGCAGATTCCGTTTTGACCACTTGATTGAGGGCCACCAGTGTGCATTTCCCAGCGTGTTTTAGAGAAAGTTTGTTCTTTGTTCATTGTACAAGTGACTCAACCTAGTAAACTCGAATATTTCCACCTACCCCACTCTAAAGTTAGGCGAGCTTTGTAGACAGTACATGTGCCAACCTATGATCATGAAGGAGACTGCACACAATATTAGAATAGAAGAGACAACCAGAGGTGGTTCTTAATTACCTGTTTGGACACCTTACCATGATATCTGATAAAATTAGTGCTATTACTTGCACTTCATCATCTTAGCAACAGACTGCTGAGCAAAGCTCTTAACCACATTCTGACTGAGTCATTTCCATACCCACACACACACACACAGATCTTCAGCACCTAACTGCCTGTCATCTTGAAGAAAAATTTTCACCAAACCATTACCTTTACCACTGAGCTCCTGGAATATGGCATGCGTCTCCATAATTAATAGGTATTCAAATTCCCATCCTATTGTAAAGATGTACCCCCTGCAGGAATAGAAGGCAAGAATAATCCCTCTTTTTACTGCAAGTTGGTACAAAACTACTTTTTTCCTCCCTGAATTCATACTCCTCTTTTATCACTTTACATTCCTGCAAAAGTCCACAAGCCTCTGATACATCATTAGACCATGGACAGAAATGCACAGCCATTGGTCTCATCACCAGGAGAGTATGAGCTAGTTGTAAATGCAGGTTCCTGGGTTGACTGTGAGTGGGAGGTTTCTGCTGTTTGACAGGTCTTCATTCCCAGGGCATCTACTATGTATTTTGCATTTGGTGTCTTTAGGATGGAAACGCGTACAATGATAGGATAATCTGTGAAGTCAGAGGCAATTTACTGCATGTTGCATGCAATAGTGATCCGAGTGAGCCGGCTTCTCATTTTTAGAAAAGAAAGACAACTTCCAGTTTGAACCTTCTTCAACTCTATCTGATAAAAGTACTTGAAGTCCAGACTGATAATGACAAAAATACCGTCCTAAGGGCCCAGACATCCACAGACTTTAGGTATAGTAAAGACAGAGCTGATCTGTTCTGGCAGAAGATTTCTGGTACACAATAAGCAGGCATTCCACAGACAAGGGTTGTTTGTAACCATGTGACACATTGTTTGTTTGATTAATCACAGACTGGCCTTCTCCTAAATAAGGACACTTGCAACTTATTGGCCTAGTTTGAAAAGCCTGCTCAATTTCATGGCTGTCTTTTTAAGGAGTAGTAATGCTGGTTGGAAACAGTATATTGTTAGGCTTTATATCACAGTGGATGATCCCAAGATCATGCAAATATGCAAGCTCTGCTGATGTTTCAATGGAGATCTTTTCTTGAAGTTGAGATTGGTCGATTGCCTCATTATTGTGAATATGTCATGAAAGTTGGTCCAGACTGCTAACAATTTCTGAACTGCTGAAGGGAGTGAAGTAAAACAAATATGCAAGCATCATTGCACAGGGTTCCATGCACACAACTTTGAACTTCACAATATGTTCACCTTTATTCCCATAGAGAATTTTGCTTCTTTGAGAAAAAGATGCTTTCCTTCTCATCCATACCTAATAGCTTCTTGATTATCACCTCAGAATTGTTTCTTGCCACATAAACCAAACCACAGGATCCTCGACTGATAGCCTCTTCCTTGCCTTGCAACTGCTCCCATGCGATTGATGGTAAACCATGACAATCCAGAGATCTGTCTGAATTATACTTCCCTTTCAGAAAGGGTAATTTAAAAGCCATAGAGTTGACGATTTTCAGTTTGTTGAGGAACAAAAGAAATCCATTAATGAAGCAATGCTTGTATCGAAGGGCTTGTAATGAGGGCTTGCTTGCACTTTCATGGATACATATACATTTATTTATCTTTATTTGGTCTTGAACCTCTAGCTGGTAGGATCTTAGGGGGGCTCATAAAATACAACCAGCTAGAGGTACAGCTTGCATACTTAGTAGACTTTGCCCAATTTTACAATGGTTTGTCCGCATTTTACTTTTCTGTATTCCAAGTTGTAGTCTCACACTCTTTGGAATCACTTTTTACATGAGTTCATTTACATTTATTTTTCTATTTGGTCTTGTACATCTAGCTGGTAGCTTAGAAAATACAAGTGGGTAGAGGCACATTTAGTTGCCTTTGCCTGATTTTTAAGAAGGTTTGTTTCAAATTTTACTTTTCTACACTCAAAATAAGTCTTAAATCCCTTTGAATCACTTTTTTTCACAATGAGTATGATTTTATATATTTTTATTTGGTCTTGTACCTCTAGCTGGTAGTATCTTAGGAGGCCGAGAAAACACCACCGGCTAGAGGTACAGCTTGCATACTTAGTGGACTTTGCCAGATTCTTATTATGGTTTGCTCCAATTTTACTTTGCTACACTCCAAGTTGTAGCCTTACACTCTGTGGAATTATTTTTTGGGTAAGAATACATTTGAATTTTTTTCTGTTATTTGGCCTTGTACTTTAGCTAGTAGGATCTCAGGAGGCTAAGAAACAACTAGCAGCTAGAGGTAAAGCTTGCATGTTTAGTCAACTATGCCCAATTTTTACTGCAGTTTGCTCTTTTTACTTTTCTGCTCTCCAAATTAGTCTTACACTCCTTGGAATCTTATTTAATCTATAACCTCTAGCTAGTAGGATCTTAGGAGTTTCACAAATTACTTGAAGTACAGCTTGCATATTTAATTGACTTTGCCAATTGTTTTTACAGTCTGCTTTGAATTTTACTTTTGGCATTCCATTTCAGTCTGATACTACATTGGAAGCATCTTTTTTTTCAGGAATATCTTTTTGTACCTTGGTCATGTACCTACCACTGCTTATTTAATAGCACAGCACCTAAACTGTGTGCATCAAATGACTCTTTATGGGGAATCAGCTGAAATTAAAGCAAGCATTATTTGGCAATAAGCAAAGGGTCTCTGGTTAGTTTTCATAGCAATTTTTATTTCAAAATACAATAAATAACACAGCCACAGGTTAATCTCATTTAGTTAATTGTATAAATTCTGTCTATATATATATATATATAATTAACTGCAGACAGTACTGTTTCGGCCTTCTGGGCCTCATCAGTGCAGTGCTGATGCTAGGATGGGGGTAAGGCCATATAGCCACCCCAAGTGCCCTTACCAAAATTAAGTACACTTTTAGTATACTATTTCTGTAATCAAAGTGTACTGCAAATAAGTTACACAAAGTATACTTTCAGTAGACTTGAAGAATAGTTTACAGAGCTACTAAAGTATACTTGTAGTATACTTGTTCCCACCTGAAATTGGAACACCCAAAAGTATACTTAAAGTATACTTGAAAGGTACTGAAAATTTTGCAGTGCACTTCAAGTATACTTCATGAGTAAAACCACTAGTGGCAAACTGACAAGTACAGTATACTTAAAGTATACTTTAAGTATACTTAGAGTGTATTCAAGATATTATAAATGAATGGCATACATACCTGCAGCCAGGTAAATTAATATGCACGAACAGGCATGCAACCACTAGTTCATACAGCATGTATCCAGCTGTATTATATACTTGGCCAAGTCAGATAACTATTCAAGCAAAAGTATGAAATTCATGTCTTTAATTTATTTGGTATAACTGACCATGACAAATAACCTAAAATTTGTACAATAAAAGACTGCTTCTAAATTGTCTTTTGATGCAAAAATATATATTTTACAATGAAATCCATCATTGGATTATTTCATAAATTTTAACAATAAGTTCCATGCAAATTAGAACTGACTCTCACAATGTTGGGATACTTAACAAAAACTATTCATTGTTTTAAAACAAAGAATATCTATAAAATGGACTTCATCATTCAATCATGTAAAACAGACACAAATTTCATGAAAATCAGCAATGTCACTTACAATGTCTCTAGTTGGGATTAAAGCCAATAAAAAAAATGGTTGTTGTAAAATGTAATAATCAAAAAATTGACTTTGTTATTTAATAATTAGAGAAGCAAGCAAGCTTTGTGCAAATCATAATAGAAAATAGTCTATCTACTGAGTATCCAATCATATCATTTTAATTAATCTTAATTCAATCGATTCAATTGTTTACTTTCCTGGCAGGTTGCCAACCACTTGCCCTTGTGGTTAGAGAACTAATTTTATTTCTCAGGGCTTGCTTGATTGTAGAGGCCTTCCCCCCTTGCTTTACCACAAAATCTGCAAAGAAAAAGAAACACAGGAGCTTAACTTTCTAGACTTATGCATGACAACAAGGTTGTGTTACTTTGGAAAGACTCATACCACAATCAATAATCTGAGATCACTTAGATCAAAGGAACTTCTGAATACTTGCTTGGAGTTGTTTTCCTCACTTTTTTTTATATGGATGGTCCCAAAGTTTTTTTACAAGGCTGATCCTTGAGAAAGTCATGTTGATCAACATGTATAAGTGTACAGATTCCCAATAGTAATAAAATGACAAAAACACCAAATGCAATGTACTTACCCAAAATTGAGGAAACAATGTCAGCATTTAAGCCCTCTCTGGCATTTGCTCCGGTCAGATTCTTTCCCACTAGCTCAGAATTTTTATAAAAGCAGCTGAGCAGGAAACATGCTGCTGAACTTGGGCTGTTTTTACTCTTGGCTGTGTTTATGTGATCCTCGTATAAGTAGACACCTCTACCTTTTGACAACTCAACCATCTAAAAAGGACACACAAATTTAACCATAAGGTTTTCATTACAATCATGTCATGTTTTTAATGTTAAATTGAAGGAAGGCTATGGTGAACATTTGAATTTTGAAAGTGCATGACCACTAAGGTAGTGAAAGCACTTTCAACTGATTCCCTGCACAGAAGTTTTCAAGTAGTCCCTCCTACAATAGCCATGTAAGAAATTATTTAAAACTCTAAACAAACTCAGTCTACATTGCATTTGATGGTCAGATATGCCTCTTAAGCTCAAATTATAAAAAATATATAAGTTTGATAACTTAAGCTTTACAGTCTAATTGCCAGGTATTAAGCCTTAAAGCATGTACCTTGAAGCGTGCTGCCACAATCTCAGGGACTTTCCCAGGTCTGGGGAGCTCTTCATAACAACCATTCACTACAACAGATAAATGGATTACATCATAGCTTTAATTAACTGGCTAACATGGGAAGATTAAATATAGCAATCAATCAGTGGGTCAATCTGCTTGACTGTCACCAGTATTTTAATTCATAAGTATGTAAATGTGGAAGAATAATCTTCCCTTCAAAATATTATTCATATCTTAATACAAGCATCACTATTTGAAACACAATAAGATACATCATTAAAATACAATTTGCAAGAGTTGCAGCCTTGTTAAAGTGATTTAAAATGGTTTATTCCCTACTTTCAGAGTTATTGTAAAATTATACAAGATAGACTATGATCAACTGGTATCCGTCTTTCCCCTCACAATTAGTCAATCCAATGAGAAGCAAAAGGAAAAGCAGACAGGAAAATGCCCTGCATTCTCTATCCTATCATTAAATATATGAGTGCTAGTCATGTAAAAAGTGAGATATAATTACCTTGAGCCTTGAGTTTAGCAATTTCTTGATTTTCTGCAGCTATGATTTCCTTATACTCCTCACATTTTTGGCAGCTGTGGTGGAATGTGGACCTTGGCTTTTTTCCACCCACAGTTGGTCTTGGAGGAAGTTGTGGTTGACTCTGGGAGAAATCCCTGGGTCTTTTTCCACCAACTGTTGCTCTTGGGGTTTGTGAAGCTGGTTTGGCAGAGTTAGAAGGGGGAGGAAGAGAGAGGGGGTGATGAAAGTAAGATGAACATTCAGATATAATATCTCTTCCACCAAAATATTCATCATCATCCATGGGTTCAGCCCTGTCAACATCATACTCCTCTTCATCAGATAAATTGGTAAATGGCTGCTTGCTTTCGACATCCAGATTTCTTGCTAAAGAGTTCATCTCTGCAAGTATGCGGTTATCCCTTTCCATCAAAGCAGCTCTTTCCTTTTCTTTTACAGCCTTTTCCCTTTCCTTGTTTTCCTTAGCCTTTTGTTGTTCTACTCGTTTCTTCTGTCGTTCTGCTTTCTTTCTTGCAATTTCTTCCCTATCCACCATTTCTTTTTGTGTGGATTCTTCACCCTCCTTCTCTTCACTGACATTTTTTCTGTTTTCCTTTGTTTTCTTTCCTATCTTTTTCATTTTACTTTGTTCTGTTTGTTTGGGGTTTTTCAATTTCTGCATGGCAACTTTTCTTTTCATCACTTCCTCTTTATCATCTGCAAGTTAAAACATCTCCAGCTATCAAAAAGATATCCATTAACAGTAAAAATAAACTTCAGTTGCAGCAACCAATCACAGCACAAGTTTGCAACAAAAGATTCTGCATCTGTTCGTGATTTTGTTGCCTCCTCTTTCATCTATTTGAAGCTTGTTTTAAATTATTTTTATCAAATTAAATTATTTTATTAAATCCTATCAACAAAATATACAACTTGCAAGAGGCGCACCATGTACCAGTAGTTTGTCACCATGCCTTTTCCATTGATTTGGGATTACAATATCCATTTCTATCCTTAATTACCTCCAGGGCTCGACACTAGCCACACAATGGTAGAAACACACATGGTTTTCAATCTCCACCAGCCAGTCTAGCTAGTAAGCAAACTGAAATTGTTGTAACATCTAAGTTGACACTTAAACCACTTGGCTAGTAAGTTGAAAAGTTAGGGTCGAGCCCTGACCTTAATCATGACTTTTTCAAAAAGATTTTAAGAAAATGGATTGTATTTAAAGTAGGTGGCACCATTTTCATCAATGTCATGCTTCCATGATGAAAAACCGAGCCATTTCGTAACATTTCAGAGCTAATTCTGTCAGATTTGCATAGAAAAGCAAAATCGAACAACTTTAATTTCCTATCACAAGATGATCAAAACAAAAAAAAGTGCTTAGACTCACCACTTTCAAAAATTATTGTGCACAAGTAAAAGGTATCCCCATACTGTGCCTCTTTAAGGCCATCTTCCCTTGTTCTAAAGTCGTCGTCAGTTTTGATGTCCAAAATACCGTCATCTACAAACTGAACCAAGTAGTACACTGTACGAGCAGGAAAGAAACATAAATTAAAAGGAAGTTTTACATATTAAAAGGAGAGTTAAATAGTAGGAACTGAAAGTATTATTTCAAATATGTGCTCCTAAATTGTAAAGATATAATGCCCTAATTTTGACATGAAGTCATGTACAAACAAATAGAGAGTTACTGTTTACTGGGGTCTCTCTATTTAAATCACCCGCGGTGTGCACACGTGGCCTGAATTCGAAAATGAGCGCGAAAGTTATGAATAGACATTTCAAATTGCAAATCAACCACAAGAAAGCTAAATATATTTCATTTTCATTTAAAGCATCAGAACTGCGTTCTTTTCTTTTGTACTATGCCCTTCCCTGTCTCTGGGGACTTCTAGAGGATGTTTATTTTCAGCACCTCGTGCTTCTGGTAGATGCAATCTATTTACTCCTACAAGATTCCATTTCACCAAATGATGTAGAGAGTAGCTCATCAATGCTGTTACACTTCTGCACAAGGATGGAGGCCCTGTATGGTAGAAGGTATGAGACATACAATGTGCACATGCTGCTTCATCTCCCAGATTGTGTGAGACATCTTGGTCCACTATGGGGCACATCATGCTTCTGGTTTGAGGGCTATAATGGGGATTTGACAAAACTGTTTCATGGTACACAGAATGTTGACATTCAAATTACCCATGCAGTTTGCATTCATCAGAAGATACCCGAGCTAACCCCTCTGCTTCCTGCTGGATCAGCAGCAAAGAACTTCTACAAACATCTTGTGGAAGGCCGTCCACTGCCCGTTTGTGGAGATGAAATTGCAGAGAAGGTGTATGCGATAGGTAGCCTTCAAAGGCTTGAGTTAGATCCACAAACCAGCGTAGTTGTGAAAGATCTACTTGGGGAAATTTTAACTTCACATAAATTCAAGCGGCTCTGGAAACATGGAACAATGTTTCAGTGTAGTCAGTATCATGCAACTACAAAGAGAAATAGCTATACAGTTCAATTTACCAAGAATGGTACTTTAAATTTTGGAGAGTTGCAGTTCTTTTTAAAGTGTTTTCAGCTTTGTGAACATTCTGATAGAATTCATTATATTGCCATCTTGAAGCTGCTGAAGCCTAACCCAAAAATTAGCCTTTCAAAGGATAAGTTCACAAATGCTATGGTTAATCACATTGTTCCTGTTAAGAAAGCAAAAGGAGCATTTGTTGCAGTTCCTGTCATGGATATTATTTCAATGTGTGTTTCTGTCAACATCAGTGATTCTACAAATGCTGGTTTTGTGTGTAAGCTTCCAACTAGGTTTGAAAAGGACTAGGCAGTAGTTACAGGGCTTGACACTAACTTTTGAACTTACTAGCCTAGTGGTTAGTGATAACTTAGACTTTACTAGCCAAAAATTTTTTTACTAGCTAAGTAAATGAATGAATGGTGTCAGTTCTAATTTTGTTGAATGGGCCTCATGTTTTCCTCACATCAAATCTCTAGGTTAACAAATCACAAAGAAAAATCTAGCAATTCTCCCACAAAGACTTTCAGGACTCTGTTTTTCTTTGAGATGTTCGTGGAAAAAATTAATATTGAGACCTGGAGACATTGTAAAAACTGTTGAGACTTCTTCACAGGCAGGCACCATAGAAATGTTTCAAAAGCAAAACAACAAATCCTGGAAACCTTTGTTGGTGAAATTTGAGGGCAATAAATGCCTGATTTAAATGTCAAAGGAGATCAATCCTTCTTATCTAATTATTTCTGTAGTTGTAAACTTTGTCAGTAAGCGTACGATGACATGTGTTTTCACAGTTAATGAAATGTTATCCCTTTACAGTGGTGCACGAATTTGTGCATGATTTTATTTGGAAGTTCATGTTTTGTTCTACATATTTCACAAGAAAATTGATGTGCGCTTTCAGAAAACGCTGTCTTGTCTGTCAAATGTTTCTTTCAACATAATAACATGTTCAGTTACCTGTTGAGGGGCCACACAGTGAAAAGTAAACAGACTTTTTTTTTAATACAGATGTAAATTTGCAATGGTGCTGAACATCACGTGCCTAGTGACATGATAGATCCACAAAGACATTATGAGAAAAGTGTTTGTGCTTGTCTTCTTTGAAGAAAGACAGAAACTAGTTTGGTCAAATTTAGTTTGTTTACTAGCCAGTGTCTAGTGGGAAATAATTGAAAACTGTGATATCGAGAGTATCAGTCTCGAATAGAGCTAAAGTAAAATGAACCACAACGCCCTGCTTGTAGTAAAAACCTTGCTCTTCTTTTTTAAATAATAATCCAACTCTCTCTCTCTAGTCACGTGATCCAACATGATTGACTTACGACATTACAAAAACCACCAGCCAAAACTGAATTTTTACTAGTCTGTGGCTTGTTGGCTTCTGTTAGTGTCAAGCTTTGCAGTTACAATGACTTCAAAGAATATGTATGTTAATGAGCCGTGCAGACCTGTGTGTGTGGATGGTATTCTCAAAGTTGAAAGCTAATATACAGTGTAATATAATTCTTCTGAGAAGATAACTTTGCTGTGCAGGCTTTTTCTGGTTTTTAATACAGTATACCTGTAAACCAGCCAATCTGATTGTGTAAATGTATATGATCTTATCGACTGAAGCCCAATTAGTACCTTTTTAGTATAGTTATTTCCTACTACTCTCATTTGTGTGAGACATTAAAGTAATTATGATCTTTATCAACTAAAGCATCAGTACCTTTTCAGTAGAGTTATTTCCCACCTAATCAGACCTGAACTTGATTTACATTTGTGTCAAACATTTAAAGTATACTTGTACCCCACATCAACAACAAAGAAAATGATTTTCACTTGAGCAGTATACTTAAAGTGTACTTGTACCCTACATCAACAAAGAAAATGATTTTCACTCGAGCAGCATACTTAAAGTATACTTGTACCCTACATCAGCAAAAAGAAAACGATTTTCACTTGAGCAGTATACTTATAGTGTACTTCAAAAATGGTACTGCAGATGTACTTAAGTAAGTGCAGTACTATTGAAGTATTATTGAAGTATGATTGCAGTATAACCACTATTGACGCAGTATACTTGTAGTATACTTAAAGTATACTTCAAGGCTATCTTTTTTGGTAAGGGTGATCTCACACATGTGGTATCATCTAAGCCACGCTAGAGTGCTCAAACTAGAAAAAGTAGTGAGCATGCATTATGCTATATATATATATATATATAGTAAATGATTACTCTGTCTTTTCAAGAATAACTTGCCCTAAAGTTCTCATACAGTAATACATGAAAACACAAAGCTAAAATGTCAATTTGGTGAATTACAATCATGTCATCTTATGACTACCTAAGGATGAATTGATTTTAGTATTTCAGATAATGGTTGGCCTTGTCAACAATACTTCTAATCAAACACAAACATGATGAAAATGGAGACTGTTCCTTTCTAAGAAATTCCACTAATACTTAGGCAGAGTATTACATGACAAACTGCAGTAAATCTGGTTGACATGTTCAGGTCTAAAATGAATTTCTAGTCAAATTAATCTCAAACTGGTTATACTTGTATTGAAATTAATCCACAAATGAAAAAGATACAAATCAGGTTAGCTTAAAATTTATTAACTTGAAATTAATTTAAAACATGACAATGTTAATGATTTCAGGCCTACTTTACATACGTAAGCTGCCCCTCTGGCTGGTAGTGTTTTCTGTGTAGTCCAAGATCCTACCAGCCAGATGAACAAGACTGCAGACATTCAAATATGCCTATGGAGTGACTCCACGACAGTGTAAGACTAACATGGTATTTAGAAAGGTTTTCCATGAATCAAGAGGTAAATGAAATGAGTTAAATTCACCCTAAATAGACAAAGTACCCCTAGCCTGTGGTATTTTCTAGGCCACTCAAGATCCAATGTGCCAGAGGGACACAACCAAGAAACAAGAGGATATTAATGAAAAAAGTGATTCTAATATAGTGTAAGACTAAATGGAATGCCAAAAAGAAAAATTCAAAGCAAACTGTAAGAAAAATTGGGCAAAATAGCTTAAATACGCAAGCTGTACCTCTAGCTGGCTGTATTTTCTAAGCCTCTTAAGATCCTACTGGCTAGAGGTACAAGACCAAGAGAAAAAAATAAATATTAATGTACTCTCGTAAAAAGTGATTCCAAGGAGTGTAAAACTACAACTTGTAGTGCAGAAAAGTAAAATGTGGAACAAACCCTAATAAAAATTGGCCAAAGTCGACCAAGTATGAAAGCTGAGCCTCTAGTTGGTAGTATTTTAAAAGCCCCTTCAGATCCTACCAGCTATAGGTACAGGACCAAATAAAGATAAATAAATTTGTTTTTTTAGAGGGCACAGTAATGAATCCTGCAATCTGATTGGTTCTTTACCCAGTCAGTATTTTCCTATCTCTGCCCACGGGCCACGGTAATGCTTTTGTGAGTCACCGAGTACATCTCAACTTTGGTTGCCATTTTTCATAAATATACCTCGTTTTGCTGGCCGGGCAGTATTTTTAAGAAAACACATTGGTCACTACCTCAAGCCGACTTATGAATCCTCTCTTTTCTCTCTCTCAAATCACTTTGGTTGACAAAAAAATATTGGTTTCAGAATGAATTTGTACAAGCAATATTGTCATTACGTTGATTGACAAGTGGCCTAAAAAACCGTCTGCAATTGATTTTAATCATTCACAAAAAGTACTTAGAAAGTTAAAACGTGAGGTATTTGGTCACAGGTAAAGTGAACAATGGAACTTTCATTCATTTAATATCTGAATTTTCTCAAACAATTTGTTCGTAGTGAAAGAGTGAGCGAAGTTTTAATTTCAGTTTGACAATAAATATATGCTCTTGGTGAGTCTTTCCAAGTCCGTTCAATTTGGACATTTGGACCATAAACTGGGCAACAGAAACTGAAGGAATTTATTGAGAAAAGGCTGTATTAAATCCCCTTGTGTCTTGATGGAATGTGCCATTTGAGTTTAGTTTGTGTGTAGGAAAGATTAGATTTACACATACCGTTGCAGCAAACAAACAAGCAAACTCTCACAACTTCAAAATAAAAAATTTGAATTTATTCACAATTACTTTCCTAGCCATTTACTTATTGAAGAGAGATAAATCTTTGTATTTGATTGAATTGTCAATGAGAGTGAATAATACTTTCCATCAGATCACTGACTGTTTTTTAAGAAAACATTGTCATGACAGACCTTGCCAAACTAGTTCCGTTGTTTTTCATATCTTCTTGCGCTTTTTTTTCTTACACGCTCCCTAATTGACAGGTGTCAGATTGTGACAGATACTTGTAAAAATAATGTTTCAAACTTTGTTTGGAAGCCTTTTAAATCACCTTTATCATTAAGCCAGTGAAAATGTTTCAATGAAGCATCTCTCTTTAATTTGTATCACCTCTGCTTTAACTACCATTTACTCGCTCAAAAATTGTTCAGTTTATGGAAGATCTTGCTGAATTTATAGCCCTAAATCATTCAGGTTCTTTCAGAATGTATTTCAATAAGTTTAAAAAAATATATGTTTTTTACCTGCTAAGGGTCAGTCCGTATGGTGAAAAACTGTGACCTCAGCCTTGAAAATGCTGCCCTTGGCCTACGGTCTCGGGCAGCCTTTTCAAGACCTTGGTCACAGTTTTTCACCATATGGACCTCACAACCAGCAAATAACATATGTATATGTATTCTTGAAAAAAGTGATTCAAAGGAGTGTGAGAGTAATTTGAAGTGCAGAAAAAGTAAATTGTCAAATGAACTGTAGTAACAATTGAGCAAAGTTGACTAGATATGCAAGCTGTACCTGTAGCCTTTAGTATTTTCTAAACCTCCTGAGATCCTACAGTTAGAGGTACAAGACAATAGAAATTTCATCTTGGGGATCTTTCCAATCAGTAGCACTATGACAAGGGCATTATAGCAGTGATACTATTCATAAGTTTTGTTTACCTTTGCAAGCATAGGTTTTAGCAGCTACAGTGTTAAGCTAAAACTCTGCTGAATAAGAAACTTAAGATCAACAAGGGTGAAGGAGACTGCCACTCAAAATTTAACAAGATTTCCTTGATTTAAACTCACCAACATATTCTTCACCTGTGAAGCATGTTATAATGTTCATGTCTGGTGCAATCATGTTGCTTGACTGTTGGTAAATTGCAAATGTTGCTACTGGAATAGTCCCCCATATTGATATAGCAGGCAATTTCCAATAATCACCCAACATGATCTTGAGACCAAAGTTAATGATTACTGCTACTTCTTATTTGCACCAAAGTAACGAATATCATAATAAGGACTCATTGCACTCATTCACTTTATTTGCTTATGTTGATGTAAAGCAAGAGGTCAACTGAAAATAGATCACAAAACACTAACTGATTCGGTGTACTTAGAACATAACAGGGTATTGAGAAGCGAAACAATACAAGATGAATATACGTACCAACATTTGTGGCTCTAGTTCTTGAGAGGATATCCAAACATGTGCGTTCACTAACTCAAATAATTGTTTACAAATCACATCTCATATACTGTAAAACGTTCAATAAAGATTATGACGTCACGGTAACACATTGAGTTGAAAATGTTCACTTAATGAGATACAAGGGCTTATAATTATGAAAATGGGAGGATGCTCACTGGATTATCTGCACATAATCAGAGAATTGAGAGACTGGCGTGATGTGTATCGTGTTCTGTTAAGAAGCTTTGAAACTTTTTCTTTACATGGCATCTGAAGGTTTACTTCTAGGTGACAATAAAATGCTTGTTGCCCAGTGGAATAATCACAATACAAGGACGCCAGGTGGCCCCTTACCATGCCAACTGTATATTAATTGAATTCTTGATGTTCACAACTGTAATTATTCTGCAGTGGAAAACATTTATGGTGCTGATCAAGGGAACCCTATGTATGGAGTTGATGATAGCAGGGTCAGGAAGTGTAGAATTGCAAAAGCTGATCTTAATGAGTTCATGGCTTGGTAGGTATGGACTGCCACAAATGAAATGTAAAAGGCCTTGTAACCTTGACAGCTGTACACAAAGCTGTGTAGCAGCTTCTGCTGGTCCATCATGTTTGCCTGCTGACACAAATGAAAGGATTTAACTCCATATATGTTACCAGATAGCAGCCCTGTTAAGAGAGTTGCTGTACTATGGCTCTCCAATAGCTAATATTGTTGCCCCATCTGTGTGCTATGTTTGAAGACAAGGACATTTTCCTTTTAAATACTTCAGCAAAGGGCAAATTATTCACCTAAGCAGGTGGGAGGCTGGTGGTTTTGACCAAAGCACAGGGGAGAAGAGGGTGGGCTTTTTACCACTTGATTTAAGATAATATTTTTTTCTGTTCATATATATTTTTGCTCTTTTGGTATTAGGGGAGCTTGACAATTTTTTTCAAGGGGTGGGGCACCCCTCAATCCAATTACAACTGCTATATATAGCATCCTATTCCTAACTTTTATGGATCCCCTGAAGAATGTATGAATGCCGGACTGTCGGACAACTTACACAGTATGGAATACCGGGAAACCACGAATTGTATAATCAACAACAAGTCAATTTGAAGAAAAAATTCGATCTGAAACATACAATTATGCAGTGTAGTTACGAAACATTTATAAAAAGTGGGTAATGAACACAGTACAAGCTAATCTGATTAAGACTTTTGTCGTTCAAATCATTAAATTCATGTTAAATTATCGATCTGTTATATTTTAAAATAATGAGATCAATTGATTAAAACTTATAAGTTATCTATCAGTTTTTATTAATCAAATTATTAATTTCTGTTTATGTAATATTTTTCAATTTATTTACTAACATGTTAGTAAAGAGAGCATTAAGATCAATTTTGTATGGCATCAAACTATCCAAATAAAGTAATTAAATTGGTAAATTATTATTGAGTTATTCGTTAATAATCACCTGGTAATTATTCATCAATTATTTATTAATCAACTTACTTATTGTACATGTATTAATTAGTATATATCAATCAATACAGCTATTGAGTTAAAGCATTGAATTAATATTCTATGCTTTTATGTCATTTCATTTTGAATATTTTTTAAAAACAGACGACAGACAGACGCATGAAATTATGTACAGATCTGTTTTTGTCTGTCTCAAATCTGTAACAAGCCAGAACGGGCTATGTAGAGGAGAACACATACAAAACCAAGATGTCGGACCAACAAGATATATTTAATATAAGAAAACAGATGTCGTCAGCGGACCACGAGGTCGTGACAGTGTCACGCAATATTGTTACAAAATCCATCTCACAAATTATATAATTTGCTGCCAAATAGGCTTTTTTCAGCTTACAATGCTAGACACCGGCGCGTTTTTAACATGCCATGCTTTCGCACTGACTGTTTCAAATTTTCATTTATCCCGGCTATGTGTGTGTGCTAACCTAGATTTTTAGCTTTTCCACTGTTGTATATTAGCTATATTAGTTATATTAGTAATTTTATTTAGGTCTTAGCATTTTTGTAATAGGTAGTCTTATATAGTCTTATATAATCAATGATTGTGAAAAGCACGCAATTCAATGTATTTTATTTGATAATAAACTATCTATCTATCTATCTATTTATCTAAAAGTGGAAAAAGATATCCACTTAAGAGATCACAAAGAGTTAAGAAGGAAGCATGGAAAATTTCCAGCAATGATAAGCCAATATTTCTAATAAGTACTGATAAATGGATCATTCCACATGAGAACAGGAAAAAGACCATTTTTGGTCTACTACTCTAAGAATTTAAGGGTATAACTAGAATGCATAAGGACTGAAGTTTAAAAAATCATCGGGACTAAATGCAGATCCACTGTTTGGTACTGAGGGGGGCCCAAAGTAAGCAACTCTCAAAAGATTCATTTTCCAGTATAGTGAATGCAATAATCTTTTAACCATAATTCAAACAACTGAGTTTAATGAAGACAATATGTAACATTAAAGTTTTAGTTTGACCAAAGTTCTTCAGTAAAAACCAAAGTATTTTCAAATTACATTTTCATAAAAAGTGGTAACTGTCAGAACTATTGACATGGACGTTACATAACGTCCATGAAGTTTAAAGGAATTTTTTTCTCTCACGGCTGTTTTCTAAGCCCTATATAAAAACTAACAAAATATGATTTTAAATTTGTCACACTTCATGGATGTTACATCATGATGACAATAAATGCAGGAAGCTCAGTAATAATCACCCAAAAAGCCTGGTTCTAATATTAATTTGTTATACAACAATGAAAGGAATATTATTATGGAGTTAAAGACAGTACCCAGAATCTTATTGGATGCGACAACAATGAATTATTATAAGGGAAACAAATATTAAATAGTCAACAATGTCAAGTGTAAGTTATTTCATCTTTTAAAGTGAACATATTGAAATAATGGTCAATATAGCTCTGTGGAAACTTGCAAATTGCTTTCAGTCTCTAAAGTTTGAGAATAATGTGGAACTGAAAAAACCATGCATAAATACTTTTAACAATACACCAAGTGTAACATCTTTGAATCGAATTTAATCAGAAGAACTGTGTCGAGCACATGGTACTTCAAAAGCATGTGCTCCTAGAAGGTCACGTGATGTATAAAAATGATTACGTCATTACATCCCTTTCTTCCCTAGAAATATAAACAAAGAGTAAAACTATAAACGGTCACAAAGAAAATCGTTCATAGAGTCCTTGGTACAAAATAAGCAAACATTATGTCCATGTGAATAGTTCTTGAAGTGTTCAATGTCTCTATAAGTTCAATCTGTCCAGTGGTTTGCGAATCCTCTGCAGATAACGCCTTGGTGAATCTTTCTGGAAATCAGTACTTCCTGATTCGACTTCTGTGTCCATCTTAACTGAAGCGGGAGTGGTGTTTTTCTCCTGATTAGCCTTCGTATCACTGAGCTGATCATCAGTAGGGTGGTACTGCTTGACTTCAGTTGTGTTTCAGTGCAAAACCCTCGTGGGATTGTTGCTATCAAACACAACAACCTGATTTCCTTTCTTCTCTTTCACTTTTTACAGCTGAGGTTCAAATGTGGTGGACAGTTTGTTCTTATCCTGTTTCATGAGTACAAGGTCACCTTGTTTCACCTCACTCATCCTAGCATTTCTTGCAGCATCTGCATACTGTTTGCTCTTGAATTTCATCATTTGATCTCTCTCTCTGGTTTCCTCATCGCTGTGGGTTGGTTGTGACAATTTAGGTAAGTTTGTTCTTGGACACATACATACACACATAAGCTTTATTTATCCTCGGATTTCAATGTAGCTTACAAGCTAGTATCTCTGATCCTAATTACTAATTTTAAAAGCTACAGCAAGAACAAGGCTAAAAAGAGAAAAAAAATCATAATATAATAATATAATAATCATTAATATACTAATATAATGTAATATTAATGTAATATTAACAGAAACCGTGCACTAACAGTTTGCGCTTAAATTCACTATGATCTACAGTCTTTCTAAAGTGGTCAGGGAGGGAGTTCTAGTACTTAACAATAGGAAATACTTAAAAAATTTATCCCCGTAATGCACTTGAGCATTCTTCGAGAGCTTGAGAGAGTATAAGTTGACAGAGAACAAAGCTAACAGCGAAAAAACTTAATAAAATTACGGACAAGCTTGAAACATG
>NC_142674.1:9740618-9745618 GCF_964200805.1 Pocillopora damicornis | reverse complement strand
TACTGAGACTTATCTTAATTTCAGGGTGCTCTTTCAGAAATAACTGGTATACTTCTTTGAGGACCCACATAATGTGACACTTCTGTAACTTCATCTTCTTCCCTTCTGACGGTACTGAAACATAATCTTTCCAGCCACATGCTTGTTGTGAAATTGAGTCAAGGTGAAAAAAATTGTGAACATACTTAACACTTGACTTTGGGAGTTGCTTATTTCCATTTCTGCATGAGTTTGAGCTGCTATGATGAAATGCCATCTACAGACTTTGCCAGTTTAGATATCACTGCTCTTTTCTTTCATGGACTGTTTGGCAGAACTTGTTTCACCCTGCTCAGAGCTTTCCTTAGAGCCTGAGGAGTCTCGTAAACTTTTCCTTCATCAGCACTGCCAGTGGGTATGTTTGGAACTTACAGAGACTTCTTTTTTCAGTTTGTGTAAGCAAACCCTTTCCCTGCACTCTCTTTTCTTCTTTTGCTCATCCAGCTGGACTTAACACTTTAGCCTTTCTTTCTGTGGCTTCCTCTGAATATCACACTTGCTAGGTCCAAAGGAGTTTCGACAATAAAAATACTACCATTGTTATTCGCAAGATCAACACTTTAATCTTCAGATAACAACTTAAGTTCTCCTTTACAAATGCAGATGCTCAGAGGTTTGCACTGATGGAAAACTACGCATCACACTTGTGATGAGACAAAAACATGGCCGCCCTCGTGGTTTAGCAGTCACCTAGCAAATTGGTGACAACTGCTGACCTTACTAATCGCTTACTACAGTACTGCTGTAGTAACATTTTCTTTTTTCTCTGTTTGTCCTTCTCTAGATAAACTTGGTATCTCTCTGGATCTGCCTTAAGCTTTTTAAAATAATAACTCCGTTTTTCAGGATTAGGCATTATCTTGTAAGTCTTTTAGTTCATTGAAACTGCAGACAACTTGGAAAATGCATAATCCAGCAACTGTTGTTGTTTGAGCATGCTCAAAACACTTTCCCCATACAGAGCACACTTCAAGGTGAGTGCTGCTGACTAGAAACACTATTTGCAATATTTCAGGTGAAAACAGGGAAAGATAATGCTAATTTCAAAACTAATGGACAGTTTTCTAATGTTTGTGGTAAAGAAAGAAGGAACAGATAATTTATATATTTGACATCGCTAATTTCTTTATCTTTTTCACACACTGTAATGTCCATGATCAGGAATGCAATGTCCATGACATTGTTTTATTATCTAATGAAGAAGACACACACCACAAAAAAATATTGATTAGTATGTAATTGTAGTATCACTATTTACTTAAAAAACAAAATCATTTGTTTTTAAGTTATACTTTCAGAATTCACAGGAATTAAATTTTAAACATTTGTGCTTAAGAACGTGGTTGATTTGGTTGTAACATCCATGACAGCTCTATTTATTTAAATATAGTTTTTTGCTTAAAGGAAATTTGAGTTTCCCACCAAACATGCAACTAGCACCTATCTCTCATATTCAAAGTACAAGGGAATGATTGTTTCTAATTTTGTGTCTGTTCTAATGATTTTTCTCTAACCACACTTGTGCAAATGTAACGTCCTTGATCATGGAATGACCCAAATGTGTCATTTAGAGTATCATATCTGTTTGTGACCATTTTTCCAAGACAATTAGCTTCAAGCACCTGACTCTTGCAATCACTAAAGAAATCCGCAAATACTTATTGTTGGCAATATGTGGAATTTAAGTAAGGAAAACTAAAGTGTTTTAATTCAATTTCGTCATTACTTTGCAGACTTATTAGTAGTGTTGATCTTGATGAGTTCTCTGAGGAGCTTCACGTAACAGAAAGAATGTCATCATTTTCTTGAATTTAAAGGAAAGAGTGGCGTTTGCCTCATCAAGGGGTGCTCACTGAGAGGGACTATGCTCAAGAGATTGGATAACCATCTCTTTAAGTACTACAAAGGTGTTATTAGAGGATTGACTGATCACCAGCCACAAATTCGTGGTTTGGAATATTTGCCAAAGCCTGGACTTGCTTGTGTCCTGAATGTCACAAAGAGATCATCCTTCTCTCTCAACACCCTAAAATTAGTCATTCCATACATATGAGTATGTATCATTCCAAGGTTGGAACAAATAAAAAAGGAGGGAGAACAGAAATAATTCACCAATAATGTTGATCACAATGAACATGAAGAGAGAAATGAATCAGAATGGAAAAAGAAAGGAGAAAGTGAAGTGCTTGCAGAAGTAAATGCATCAGCTCTGGGGATGACACCAGTTATATTGAGCATATTATAGGATGAGGAGGCATGATCTGTACCTAGACAAGGGCGCCTTACATGTGGTGCAATACAAAGAGAGGGCCATGAATGATCTGTTCATTTAGAGACATTAGATGTCTTTTGCTGACACCAGTCTTCAAAGGCATGTAGCTGCAAAAAGTGCATTAATTTTGATGCTAATTGTGTCTAATGTTTGGTTTGATTTCTTCCACAGTTACAGATGCCAGAAGGATAACAAAACATCCACCCTACCCATAGATGTTGATTTCAGTCTCATTCAATCTTCTCTATGATTTTGATTAGAGTCAGACTACCATAGAATGTGGTTTAAATTCTCCCAAAAACAATTTTCTCTGTAAATGAATGTGTGAGAAATATCACTGATCGAGTTCAGATGTAGGACTGATGTATGAACACTCATCGTTCCTTTTTTAGAGGTCCACTTACATGGAGGGGAAGGAAGACTTTTTAAAGCGGCTATGGTTGGGGTTGTACCTTAGTAATCTTGTATGTTACTTACAACAATTGCAACAAACAGTATCATACATATTTTTTTCTTCCTTATTAATCCCTCTCAACCTTTCATATTTTGAGATCGATGAAGTTTATTTATAACAGAACATGCTTAGGCAGAACTGTAACCACTCTAGTTCTGCAACCCAAAATACCATCAATTTTTGTGAGAAAAGTCAAAGTATTATTGCTGGTACTATTATCATGTATATTTACAACACAACTGAAAACAGAAACATAAATCTGCTCAGCAATCCATATGCCCTATTACCGAGGGTATTCAGACATTACAGCAAGTCACCTCTACAACAGCAATGAGTGATACCCCTTTCTTGCTTTGAATCATACTCCATTGCGATTTGGTTATGGTGGTTTGAAATAAGAACTAATTCCTCAAAAACTATCCTCATAATACCATTCTCTCAATGGATTGATAGTGATTCAAAATACTGCTGAGTTTTAAAACTTTGACTTGATACACAACATAGGAAATGATGAGAATGAAATATTTTGTAATTAAGAACAGTTGAACAATTTCTTTCAGAAAAAAACAATGCTAGATGCACTAAAAGGGACAAGGATAATCATTTTTGTCATGTTACGTCATCTTCCAACCCTCTGAATACAGCTTTTTAGTGACAATTAGATGATTCATGTTGTCACCTTACTTTGCTGTTGTATTATTAACTTGGTAACTCCAATATGAAATCTCTCAGGATGAATGCTGAGACCTTGCATTTTTATCAGTGACACATGTTGCGTACTTGTCGTTAAAATTGTCTTTGGATTCCCAAGTTCACTCAAAAATTGATCATTATTTGCCCTTCCTGTCCCTTTAAAGTTTAGCATGATATGGTGGCAACTGGAGTGATCCATTCAGAAGACTTGCTTGGTAAAGGAATTGTTTAGCCCTTCCTGTCCCTTTAAGGTGCAGCATTATATGGTGTCAACTGGAGTGATCTATTCTCAAGACTTGCTTGGTATAAGAATTGTTTAGGAAAAGCAAAAAACTTTCCTTCCTCCTAAAAAGAGTTTCACCTGGATTACCAATAAATGGTGCCGTAACATTGGACTTTGCTGTTGTTAGTAGCACACAAACATGATCTGTTGGTACTCTCTTGCCATGAATTTCTTGTCAATTTTCCTCTAAATGGCCAGCTGCCATTACAACTGAGTCACGTCTGTACACCACCATCATTGTTGAAATGGAGAAAACAGAATATAAGAACAATAAATAAAATGCAACCAACAGGGATTTCCTAGCATACTATTATTAGATCAACTTTACATGTAGATGTACAAAGGTCTAAAGAAAATTAGTTTTTTATGTAATCGTCAGAGTCTTACAAAAACCAGTATTAAATTAATTCCGTGTCATTTGTCTTTAAAACAATACCTCTATGCATTTATTGTGACTTGTACTTTCTTTGTTTTTTTTGTTTTTGTTTTTTTTAACAGCTTTATTGACCATTACACATGTTACATACAGCAAATTAAACAGCCAAGAAAAAAATGAAATATATGTGCAAAGTGATTTAAAGTGACAAGGTCTAAAGGGAACCCTTTTGGGTTGTCTTTGAAAGATGCTTTGATTTTGGCTTAGTATTGCCGGTGTTTTGACCGTACTAGGTATTTGATGTTTTTACTTAGTTTGCAGAGCTTCAGCTTCCACTCTGGCAATTTGTTCAAGTGAAATTTCTTTAAGGCTACATATTTTTTATGGATCAGATGTCAAACTTCACCGTCAATCCAAGGTGAAGAATTCTTGTCGCCAACTGTTTTGATAGGGATATGTTCTTTTACAGCAGTTAAAAACAGGTCCTTCTAGTTCGACCAGTGTTCGTTCACATCAGCCGAGGTAGCAACATCAAACAGGAGACAGGTGAGAGATTCCCGTAAGCCATCAAAGTTACCGCTCTTCCACGACTACTAGCTCGGTATCTTCCCTCTCTAAATCCAATCGTCTAGAAGTTTGAATATTTCCTTTGACAGCCACAATTACTCCCTCACCAAGATCCTCTCTATCTCGGCAAAAGATAGAATATCCTGGAATGATTTCACTGTCTATAACAGATTCATTGCACCAAGTCTCACAGATTCTGACTATATCGAAGTCACCACAACAAACAAGCTCCTGAAGTATGGTAATTTTGCAAATCCTTCAATATAACCTGAGTCAAAATTCTTACGGGAATAAATATCGTAGATATCCTCCGTAA
>NC_142674.1:9728118-9735618 GCF_964200805.1 Pocillopora damicornis | reverse complement strand
ACTACACTACTTTTGGCGTGTACTAAAACCAGGAACACTGTTGTAGCGGAACAACTTAGAGGCGGCTGGAACACCCTTTAAAAAATCCTAACCACCAAAAACAGTAAATGCAAACCATAGCTGCTAATCGCTCACCACTAACCGTCAATTCCAACCCTGATTCTAACTGTTCACTAACATTGTTAGTGGATGTTCCGGTGTTCTAGTTTTAGTAGATACCACTGTTTGCCACACCTCTGAATGTGCACAGTTTCGCATTCTTGTAACAAATTGACGAGTGTTGCCTTTTTTTGCTGAACTCAATGTGAAAAACAATAGTCGTGAGTTTCACAGAAAATAATCAATTAAATATTATTAATATCAGAATATTTGTGAACTCTCAGTTCTTACTGCACAAGTAACATTTTCTCTTTCAATATATGACCAAAAAGCCTCCTCCTGCCCCTCAGGGTGTTACAGTTGACTGGTGATTAGGGGCAGGTAGAAATTGGGCTATGATTTTTGCCTTTTTGTCAACTATTATAGTGTGTTGACCAGATTTCAAGAGGAGGAATTTAAGTTCTGCTGGTTCTATTTGTGTCAAAGATTTAGGAGATTTTACATTCTTGAGAAAACTCTTGATGCCATCATTGAAACATGTATAGGTTTCTAATTCTTGAGTAGTAGTTTTAACAATTATTTGTGCCACCATCTTTGTGTTACAGAAAGATGTTAGTGTTGTGATGTTACAATTGGTACAGGTTATTTCTTCTACATCTGGTGCTGGTTGCTCTTTAGTTGGAAATGTGTGGTTACAGGCCAAGCAAGATGGTGACTTCTTTATGTTTACTCCTACCACTTTCACTTTGAGGAGATTATTCTTGATTTCTGGTGCGTCAACGTTGATATTCTGAATATCATCTATTTCTTCAACTGTTGTGGATTCATTGGTGTTCAGATATTTCTCATCATCGAAAATGCGCACAGTTACATTTTTGAAATGGTAGGACTTTCCTCTTGCCACTTGATTTATTGTGTTCTCCCATAACACCAACTTAGCACATCCAGTTTCATCAGCCACTAGTGTGTCACACTTGTATCTGGTTTTTGTGTCTTGAACAATGGGATTCTTATTCTCTTCTTTGATAATGACTTTGACCTTAAGGTCTACAGTGGTATAGATGTTGGCTTGAAGTGCTTGACTGACTGCATGTAAATGATTGTCAAGATTCTCATAGAAGTTGAACTCTAGCTCAGTTGGCATTATTTTAGCACTCTTAGGAACTGTGTACTCTTCTAAGTCGCTGTTAAGTCGTTTTTTAGGGTTCAAGTTGGCTTCTATTTTAACTGGTGATCTTTTTTCATATGCAGTTAGAAGAACGCTCCGTTTTGGTGGTGAAAAACAAACAAGGCGAACAGTTTTATCGTCAGACGTCTGGAGCTTGAGGTCAAAGTAATTTGTTGTTCCATTTGATGCAGTCTTGATTTTACTTAAGCCATGCATATATCCTTCAAGAGCTGAAAATTGAAAGTTAAGCAGTTATTAGATTGGAAAAGAAGTATGCATTCAATTATTTTGAAGCATTAGTGACATTAAGTCTCTGCCAAGAGTGTGCTATGTGAGACTAGAATGCAATCTCACTTAGTGAAATAATTAGCAAAACCTTCATTACTGGAACTGCTATTGTATAGTGGTCTTCACTAAGTATCAAACTAAGTGTAAGACTGACATGGACTTTTGAAGTTACCGGTACTAGTTTAGAATTCATTTAAATTTGAATAAGTACTAAATACTGTAAGTATTACATAAAAGTGTTACTGTGGTCCAGAGTAACCGGTATATAGTTGTTTGTTAGGCAAAAAAGTATGAAATGAAATACTGTGGTTACTTACATGTAAATTTGGACTCTTGATAATTTTTTCTGGAAAAGAGAAGAATAGGCACATGTAAATTATCTTATAATGATTGAAAAACAAGACTCCATATAAACATCTTACACATGAAAAAAAAAAACATTGTTAAAGGTATACTTACTTTGGTGATGAGTCCGATGACTGAGACATGTTGGCGGTATCTCTATTGATCTGTTAAGTTAAAACAATTAACAATATAATTATGTGCTTTTAGTTGCTTAAAGTTAGTTTGATTGTTTTGAATGCTATGTTGGCCACTATGGGAACTTAAGGAGCCAATTTATTATTTAGCTGAAGCAGCTAATTACTGCACAAATTCCTTTATGATCAGAGAAATATGTTTCTAATATATTGACATTCACATGTGTTTCAGGCAAATTTGTATATACATGATCAATACAAGTCTTATTATCTGTTGTATAACAGGACACTAGCTGTCTATAGTTGTTATCCTTGACAAAGAGATCATAAAGTGGTCTTCGTTGATATTCATTGAGCCAATTGATATTGAAGTCTCCAATAAACACATTAAACTTGGTTGAAGATAGCATGAGTGTTTGCCTTAGAGCAGTGCAGAACTGACTAACTGGCACTCTAGGAGAGCGGTATATTCCTATAATTGTTATATGAGGAATAACCATTAATCTGATTGCAATTATTTCTATTCCACTTCTATTACAGCAGAATGGATAGCCAGGGTAATAATCAATGCGACTATACACTGCTGTCCCGCCATATGGACGACCATTATCATTACGAATATCATCATTTCTAAATAAACTACACTGTCCAATTTGATACATGGTATTGCTATCAGCATTACTGAAACGTGTTTCAGAAAAAATATTGATGTCTGTTGTTAGGTAGTTTAAGTCTGCATGCACATCATCAATATGTTTATGCAAGGAACGTGCATTCAAGAAACACACTTTTATAGCTCTCTCATCAGCATTGTAGACAGGTGAAATGCATAGTTCAAGTTTGCCCTCTGTTCTAAGATATTTCATATGTTTCAACTTCTGAGCTAACAGTTATTTTGTCTTCACTGAGCTCAGTGATGTACAGTCCCTCTATAGTTGTTACTCTGCTGAGCCCAACATAATGCATATGAGGAATTGCTCTTCGTCTAGTTCCAAAGTTAACTACAACTCTGGTTTCTGTGTCACCTTGTGATCTATGAATTGTTTTGGCAGCAGCAGGTCTAAGTGGAAACTGTTTTCTTACAACTTGAACAGTTCGATTTTTACCAAATGCAAACACTGCGGTAACAGGTTTGATAGATGTCCAAGTAGGCTCGATGCCTTGGGTATACAATTGTCTGTTATCATGTCTGGTTTTTCTACCTACATCAGCATGTTCAAATTGGACCCATATGACACCAGATGGTCTGTCTGGTGCATGAAGTTGAATCAGTTTAATTACATTACTAGCACCATTTGTCATGCCATCATCAATTCTTGTATTCAGTGATATTTCTGTTCTTTCTTCAACTGCAAGATTTAGATTGTAATGCAGCTGTTTAGTGTTTTTTGGTTCCAGGTTAGGTATTTGCTTCATTATTTTATCTCTTAGTTCAGTAGATGTAGCTCCTATGACACTGTCATGTGCTTTAATTGTATACTTAGAATCAGATATGCTACGGTGTGCTCTATCATTAAACTTATTTACTTTTTCATTCTCTGTAAAAAGATGTGGTGCATCAAGTGGATAGTTACTATTGTTGGCTTCTATTATTCTTTGTTTTAAGTTAACAATATCTTGTTCTGTATGCTTTCCCTCTCTAAGTCTGTTCAACATTTCAGCAAACTCTTTGCTTTCTCGTTGTCTCATTATTTCATCGAGTTCAAACATTTTAAAAAGTTCATTCCAAAGATTGGGTGCAAGAATGGCATATTCTGAGTGATTCATATCTTTGAATATGTAACTATCCATGACTGGTGGTAGTTGAAACAAGTCGCCAACAGCTATAATACTAACACCTCCAAAGGGTTTTGAGCTACCCTTAATATCCTTGAGGCGGTTGTAAATTTGGATATTAAACATTGCATTACCCACCATTGATATTTCATCTAAAAATATCAGTTTTACTCCACCAATTTGACATCTCAATGTATTCAGTCTGCTTGAATCGAGAGATTTGTAGTTCTTTAATGATTGAGATGCAGGTATTGTAAGAGCACTATGTATTGTATTGCCATTGATGTTATAAGCTGCTTTGCCAGTAGGTGCCAACAATAATACTTTTATTTCTGTAAAATCAACACCAGCTCTGGTATTATAATACTTTAATGCTGCCTGATATAGAGCTTTGGTAAGGTGTGTTTTGCCAACACCTGCACCCCCACTGAGAAAGCAGTAGAACGGTTCATCAGTTGTTTTTATAAGATGTAAAACATGGTAAAAGAATTCTTTTTGTTTCTCATTCAACATCTGTACGAGGTGTCTATATTCATTATCTTCTAACTCATTCAATATTAGTGGCTCAGAATTTGAGTCAATAGAGGGAATGCCAATGTCATCTGCAAAATTGTAGTTTTCATTGAAGTCAGGATGTAAATCTCTACTACCTTCAGCTTTATCTTGGAGCTCAACACTTTGAGTAGCAGGTGCTATTGAGTCATAAGAGTCTTCTACACTAGTCATCTCCTGTTCCATTTCACTTAAGTCTTGATTACAGACTGCATATTGTTCCATTTGTTTGGAAATTACATTTGATAGCAGCATATATCTTTCTTTGTAAGAAGAACAAACACCTATTATGTCAGTTTCTTCATTTCTCCAAGGAGTGAAGAGCATAGTGAGTTCACGATAGTGCTTTTCTGGTTCCTTTTCTTTATTGAACCAGCAACTTCTTATTATTCTAGCTTTTGTTCTTTTCTTCAATTTAGATGGTAGTTTATTAGGGCTCTGTGATGTTCGGATGGCACGAGAAACGGAGATATATTCTTGGATTTCAACACAGAACTTTTAATATTTTCTAACATGTGTCGTCGCCATTACCGGAAGTGATCATACATCGAATCATGAACGGAAGCGAGGCTGAATTAATGTAAACGTAAATCGAATACAGCACATCTCCCCCTTTAAGATAATAAAAGAGAAACTACTTAGACATACTTGTTTCTTATCTAGCGTGAAATTCAAAATCAAAACAACGTCAATCAAATGTCCTCAAGTAATCGTCATTTTGTTAAGAAACACATCCTGGGTAGCTATTGTCGTATGTCTCTGCACTAAGTCTCACACACACTAGAATACGCGTTCATAGTTATGACTTTCTGTCTGAGAAACCAGAGAAAATCTGGCCAGAAAGTATAACTTCACTTATGGCACATAATCCTTCAATCTAGATGAGGGCTTAGATTGACGGCCAGATCTGGTGTACACTTTGGATGTGCCAGTTCCTTCTGCAGTGTTAGCTGTTTGGGGTGAAGGAAGTTTAGGTGATGGAGGTACTGGCACCGGTGTGGGTTTGGCTGGAGATGTAGCTGCAGCTGGGGGTGGGGGTGGTATCTTGTTGATCTGTACTCTATTCCTTCTATATGACCCAGTGTCCGTATGGATCACATAAGAACGAGGTGTGCACTTCTCCACTACTATTCCAGACTGTCCTCTGTCTTGTACCATCACTTCATCTCCCTTCTCTAAGGGAACAAGAGGCCTCGCTGAATGCCTTCTGTCAAAGTGCAGCTTCTGTTTGGTTTTGTGATTGTCTTCAAACTGACGTAGGGCATGATTCTGCACAAGGTTTGGGGACAGCTGAGACGGGGCCACCGGCACTTTGGTTTTTAGCCTCCTTGACATCATTAGCTCAGCTGGAGAATAACCATTAGCCAATGGTGTCGCTCTATACTGTAGCAAAGCAAGATAAGGATCTTGAGAGCCAGCTAGGAGACGTTTAGCTGTTTGCACTGCTCTCTCTGCTTCACCGTTGCCTGAAGCATGACCTGGGCTGCTAGTGACATGTCGAAACCCGTAATCTAAAGTGAACATCTTAAATTCCCTTGATGTATAGTAGCTGGCATTGTCAGATTTTACTTGATCTGGAATTCCGAATCTGGAAAATGCACGTTTCATCCTGTCTATGACCTCTGCTGAGGCAGTTGAACTCAGACTAGCTACCTCTATCCATCTGGAGTAGTAATCAATCATTACTAAATACAGTCTTTTATTGAGTTCATAGACATCAGTGGCTATGTATTGCCATGGTCGTTGTGGGAGCATGGTAGGAACTAGAGGTTCTGGAGGATTTTTCCTGTTAGACTGACATTTGCGACAGTTTTCAATTAACTCCTCTATATTCTTCATCATGCTTGGCCACCACACTGTGTTTCTGGCCAATGCCTTGCACTTGACAATCCCTTGGTGACCGTCGTGGATCTTATCCAGGACTTCCAATTTCATAGACGATGGTATAACGACTCGAGGTCCCATCATCAACAGCCCTTTAACCACTGTCAGCTCTGCTCTATGAGCAAAATAAGGGCTGACTAAACCCTTGACATTATGTTTTTCAGGCCAACCTTCAGCTACATAGTTCATAATTTGCCTGCATGCTTCATCCTCCTGTTGATGGATCATAATATCATCTAATTTGCTATCACTGATAGGCATTCCAGCTATGACTTGATGAGCATATAAGTTCACTTCCTCATGAAATGAATCACCTGATTTGGCTGGTGTTGGAGAACGGGATAGCGTGTCGGCAGTGTACAACAGTTTTCCTGGCACATGAACAGGTGTGAACGAGTATCTCATGAGCCTCATTCTCATTCGTTGAATACGTACGGGTAGTTGATCCAACTCCTTCGTGGATAGCAGTGGTACAAGAGGCTTATGATCAGTCTCTAGTATAATATCCTTTCCCAGAATGTAATCTGTGAATCGTTCACATGCGAAGGTACTAGCTAAGGCCTCCTTTTCAATCTGGGCGTACCTTTTCTCTACATCCAGAAGGCTTTTGGACGCATACGCCACTGGCGCCCACCTGTCACCGTGCTTTTGCAAAAGCACTCCGCCAAGTCCGTATGAAGACGCATCTGCTGACACCTTGGTCTCCAGTGAAGGATTATATATTTGCAACACTGGGCTGCTCGTCAAGCATTGTTTAATCTCTTTAAAAGCCTGTTCCTGTGCTGGACCCCAGCACCATGCACTGTGAGAGCTCAAGAGTTCACGTAGAGGTTGTGTCATAGTAACAAGGTTGGGTACAAACTTCATGAGCTGGTTCACTGTACCCATCAGACCTCTTACCTCACTCACATTCTATGGAGCACGCATTTTCAATATAGCCTCAACCTTCTCTGGAGAGCTTTCCACACCATTAACTCCGATCCGATGACCTAGAAAGTCAATCTGGCTTTTGCTGAATTGGCACTTATCCTTATTCAAGGTGACACCTGCTGCTTTCAGCCGTGTTAATGTCTGTACGAGTCTCTCGTCATGTTCCTCCTGGTTCTTTCCGACCACGACAATGTCATCCATGAGACATACCACACCTTGTTGACCACCTAGTATTCGGTAGATCTCACTCTGAAACTTCTCAGGGCCAGATTTGATACCGAAGGGAATTCGCTTGTATCGAAATCGACCAAATGGTGAGATGAA
>NC_142674.1:9615618-9723118 GCF_964200805.1 Pocillopora damicornis | reverse complement strand
TCTTTCTTTTGCATTTATTTGTACTATCGCTTGAATTAAGGTATGTCTTTTGACTGTTAACCTGATTTGTACTTGATTCAGATAAAGCTGGGAAGGTTGATATATAATGCAGCTCATCAATGTGCCCTATATAAATGCATCTAGGATTTTGAGTCAAACTTGTTGCTTCAACCAAGGTCATTTCTGTAAAATTTGGATTAGATTCAATGATATGAATCCGTAAATTCATAGAATCTGCTACTGCTCGTATAATAATATGATCTGCCCATGTTCCTGGCTGAGACATGTTGGATATATATTGCGACCAAGATGAATCTAACACACTTTCAATAAATCGTTCTGGATTATCTCTCATGTACTGAATACCTGCAGATCTAATTTCCAAGTGGTGATGTGAATCACCATATAACTGATGTGATACTGATTTAAAGAAACAATCCCCTCCTCCACCTACATCCAATTGATTTAAACCATACCTAAGAAGTCTATAGTTGAGCAAGAAATTCGACCTGTCATTTGTTGTTGCTTGAGACAAAGTGCTAACATCTGTCACTGGACCAGGGTTTAATTCAACATCTCCAGATAGTAAAATATTTTTTCCTGACTCATTGTATACAGCCACTGTTGATTTCTTAATCTTGGTAAAATAACTGCTGTAAAAACAGTCTAGCCTTTGAATATACCTCATGTTCCACTGCTTATAATTTGAAGCAATGTTGTGCAAAACAGACGAGACAGGAAATGACTTCGTGAACAATTTTTTGTGCTTTTTCCTTAGTTTTCTGCATTTCATTAAACGCAAAAGTTTTGTCAGTGAAATCCTAGATGGCTCCCTATCTCTGGATCTGCGACCCATCATTCGTAAAGGCTGTCGAAAATTTCTATATTGTCGACGTAAATCAGGTTTCCTGAAGAGGTTTACCTTGGCTGGCCCATCAGTTACACTCACTTCACTAAAAGATGAATTTCGCTTATCGTGTGAATCACAACCAATAATCTTAACTGTATTTTCATAGTCAGAATCAGAGACAGTTCTCTCGAACCCCTGTTTACAAAACGATTCGAATTGCTGAAGCAAAGACGTTTGTTTAGCTTGTGAATGATCAGATGCTGCGCCCCGAAAGGCGATTTTTCTTTCCACAGGGAAGTTCTTAGTTCCCAAGAGGGAATTGCTTGTGTCTCGAAAGACATGTTTACTTCCCATAAGGGAGTTATTTGTGTCCAAATGGACATTGTTTGTTCCCAAAAGGGAATTATTTTCATCTTGAGAAATTAGACTCACAACGAAATGCCATACACGGAGCAACAGAAGCTGCTGTTGGGCTACACGAGTCAGTCTGCCATCACGGTTGCCAAACAAACACTTTGATTCAGGAATCGCTACTTTGTTTGAAAACTTGCAGAAATCGTCAAAAATCCTAGACGAAGTTTTAGCAGCAAACAACGGAAACAATGTTCGAGAGCTCTGTCTTGTTCCTAGAGTTAAATAGTACAAAACCATCGCTAATATATGACAACTTACCTCAGAATCCACCGCCGCCCAGAAACAGATCGGAAAATGTTGCTACGACGTTCACCATGTGCTCATGTGATATGCGAAGAAATATCGACTGTGAAATCTCAACCTCGTTCTCAGGACCATTATCAAACGCTTGTCATAAACATACTTCGAACATGTCAATAAACCATCGACTAAGGAGTCGGCGTCCTATCGGCATTACTTCGGCTTTCCGAACTACGCAAACATACTTCGGACATGTCAATAAACCATCGACTGAGGAGTCCGCGTCCCATCGGCATTACTTCGACTTTCCGAATTACGTACTCACTCACTTCCTTACAACACGCTGACAATACGGTTTAGCTTCTATGAAGCTGAAACCATAAAAACAAACAAACAAACAAACATAAACAACAACAAAACAAACTTGTGTTGCAGAGAGTAGCTGGGACTGCAGGTAACACCTCATTTGACATTGGGAGTTTCACAATTGCTAGAACTTTCAGTGATTAAATTGTTGTAAAGCCTGACTAGATGCACTCTAATATTTAAAATATTTTGGATGCATTAAATTCAAATGCCTAGGAACAAACAGTTCAACTACCTTCCTGTGAAGAGGTGGGCAATTCACTTGTCAAGTCATCAGAGGTGGACCCAGTTGTCAAACATTAATTGCCAGATACTGAATAGGTAAGGTAAGGTTTGGTAAGACTTTATTTAATGAGGGTAACATTCAACAGTAATAAAACTGATAACGTAATGGTTAAAAAAAGGAACAAAACAAAACAAACTAATAGCAATAGTTGTAACAATATTAATAGTAATTAAAATAGTGTACAAGCCTTCGTTTATTGCAAAATAAGATTACAAAATGTGGTTATACACAGATTTTAAAATTTACATGAATAATTGTGTAGGGATTTGATTGTTTAAATTTATTTAACAAAGGGAACGCTTAAAGTTTTGGATACTAGTACTCTGTTTGTCCACACTTAGTTTGCTCCATTCCTTTGTTGCTCTCACCGCAAATGTTCGACGACCTTCTTTCTCTTACACTAAGGGCAACTAAGTTAAAATTACAGAAACAGGTTGATCTATTGTGTGTCAGAGTAAATCATTTACATATTCAGGGGTATTGCCATTCAGCCTTTTGTAAGTTAAAGTGCATCGATCTACATATGCTTCAGCAGAAAAGGAACCCACTTGAGGGAGTTAAATAAGCTGAGAGACGGTGTTGTTCTTTTGGCATCAAGAATTTAGTTGCATGTTTTTTGAAGATGCAGGACTTTAAAATGATTTTCTTTACTGCGAGAAGTCCAAATCATACTACCGTAAAGCATTACAGGTTTAATGATCATAGAGTAGTATATGTCTTGTTGACTGCATTTTAAATATGGACTTATGTGATGAAGAAATCCAATAAGTTTGGCCAACTTTTTACATAACCCCTCAATTTGGTGATTAAATGAAAGATCATGATCTAACATTACCCCTAAAAGTTTGAAATGAGTTACATGTTCAATGTTTCTTCCATTTAAGTTAACATCTATTGTGGTAGAGGTGACGAGGTTCCACAAGCATTTCCCTGTTACCAGCATGGATTTGGTTTTCAGAGAGTTAATAGACATCTTGTTTTGTGCTGACCACTCATCTCAACGTATGAGATCTTGATTTGAAGCCCGTGTCAGATGAGGGACATTTTCCCAGCTAGTGGTTTTTGATAAAGTTGTATCATCAGCATAAACGTCTAGTGTTGAATCACTTATATTTATAGGCATGTCGTTCACAAACAATAGGAAGAGAATAGGTCCTAAGATCGATCCTTAAGGCACTCCTTGTGACAACTGTTTACTGGTGGAACAGCAGCCATTAATACGCACATTTTGTTACCTTCCAGTAAGATATGACCCGAACCACTTGTTTCTCCTTAGGTTCCTAAATTTTCTCAGTCCTCTTCCTAAAAAAGTCCAGAGTTCCTACTGAAAAAATTCCGCAAAAAAAAGACAAAATATCCACACAAGATTTCTTTTCTATGGCGTAAGTGCTCTTCCCCTGAATCCGCGGACTTTATTTTGAAACTGTGATTCAACCTTCCCGCGCGTAACATAATTTCCGGTAAAAATGCACTTCCGGTTCGCTCTTACAAACAATCCTTTTAGAAAAATCCTTAACACCACTTGAATGATAAATCACTGGCCCCATAAATAGATAGCTTCTTAAGTAAAAGCTCACGATGTATCACATTGAAGGCCTTTCTAAAGTTGACAAAAGCTAAGCCAGTGACCATATCATTATCCATATCAACGGAGCAGTTCATCAGTTAATTTAATCATTGCCATTTCAGTAGAATGATTTGGTCAAAAAGCTGACTGAAGGTTGTATAGCAAATCGTAGCTATGTAGGTATTTCCAAAGGGATGTTGCAACGTGTTGTTCAAGTATCTGTAAAAGAAATTGGTCAGTAGTTGCTTATGTCTTCACAAGAGCCATTTCTGAACGAGGAAGTGACCTGAGTGGTTTTCCATGTTGATGGAAAGGAGCCAGTAGATATGGAAAGATTCATAAGGCGACAAAGGGGGTTGGTTAGAACAGAAGCTGCTATCTTAGAAACCTTCACACTGAGGCCGTCACATCCAATCACTTTACTGAAGGGATCTTGTTAATGAGATCAAGCACCTGTGCCTCAGTAATAGGTGGTATTTTAAAGGAGTGGTTTCCTGACTTTGACTTTACAAATTCATGGAGAGCCACATCATCAAGATCTAAATCTGCAATCTGCAGGTATGCTTGCTGACTCTGGGCTTCTGAAAGACATGGGGAACTTTGCCTTTTCCCCAGCTGGCCAACCTATGTGCGTTTATGGCGATCCAGCTTATCCCCTCCGGATTCATCTTCAGGCGCCATATCGCCAGGGATGTCTAACCCAACAAATGGAAGATTATAACAAAGCACTGAGTGCAGTACGAGTGTCTGTGGAATTGCTTTTCAGGGACATAATTAATTCCTTTAAGTTTTTAGACTACAAGAAAAATTTAAAGATAGGTCTAAGCAGTGTAGGAAAAATGTATATTTTATGTGCTTTACTGCAAAATGCCATAACTTGTTTATATGGTAATCAGACGTCTGAGTTTTTCGACCTGGAGCCCCCTACTCTAGAGGAGTATTTCCAGTAATCAGATTTAAAAGCAAACAAAATAAACATTGAAAACATTTATTCTTCAAAGTATGTATACTTGTGAACATGGGGCTTCCAATTTATATAATTAGTCCAAGATACAATCTTTAAAAGTTCTGAAATACATGGAAACATTAAGCTTAAATCTTATACAAAAACAAGATATGTTCTAAATAAAAACATTTTGATAGCTGATTAGTTATCTAGTGGCTTTTGCACAACAGTCAAAAGTGCGGTATTCAGCTCCACCTTCTTCTGAATTGCGTTTCTTGGTCTCTTTAAGGCTCTCCATCGCTTTTTTCCGGATATCTTCCGTAGTCTCGTTGTCCTTGAGTTGCTGTTTCAATGCTGATTCAGCCTTTGCTTGTATGGCATCTTCTCTCTCGACTAACTCCTCGATCAGGGATTCCTTTTCCATTAACTCTTCCACAGAAATCCCACTTGCCTTCTCTTCCTCGCTCATCTTTTTGCTGAACTTTTTTTGGAGAAGGTTCCTCTGCTCTCGTACAGCTTTTTTAACCTTCAGTTGGAATTTTGGAGAGTGGATTTCATTCAGATGATCGACTATCGATTCCCAAGGCAGTCCATGAGCAGGACTTCCTTTCTTTGCTCCAAAAACATTTCTTGCTGGCATATCTCTCAGAAAAAGCACAGCATGTTCCTCGCTCCACTCCATTGGCCTACAGTGAAACAATGGAATAGATAAGAATGAAGAATCAGAGCAGCTAAAAACCATGGCCAAGTAATTTCACTTACTTGGATTTTTGCACTTGATCATCAGATGCCACCATAGTCAGTCTGAGTCTACAGCTGTCCTTTTAAAATGCAATGAATAAAATAAGTTTTATGCCAAAAGCTATTCAAGTAAATTACGAGGTGTTCCCTTAAGTTGTGAAAACTAAAAGGCCAGAAGAAAAACGATTATAGGCAGACAAAAGCCTCGTATCTACTCACGTTTTCTACACACCGTGAAAACAAGCCTTTTGAGGTCAGTGCCGAGCCTAGACTACTTTGCGCCAAATGTACGACCTCAAACGGAAGTAAAACTTCACTTCCAGGCACCATCTCCGTCCTGAAAAGTCTCTTTGCCAAAGGTCCTTGATATTTCCCACACACGTTTGCTCTCTTTGTTGTTTTTTATGCTTGAAGGTTTAAATCCAAGGAAGGCTTATTGTCCAACAATGGAAACAGCAGGCAGTTGATTCATAGATGAACCATCTCAGTTGAGGAAAAGAACAGGGTACCATAAGTAACTGGAGAGTCTGGTTATATAGAAATTGGAATTATATAATCTTGCAAACTTGCTACTGGAAAGCAACATGATTTAGAGCTGAGATGGAAGGATGCACTTCTCACTGTCAACTCCCCTTTATTAATAAACATCCTTAAATTCAAAGGGATAATGTTTACAAAATTAATGCAGCCAATCAGTTTGTTTTATTTTGTTTTGTTTTGGTTTTTTTTGTCGACTGCAATAAAAGTATTATGATGATAAAATAGTAACTTGACGTTGGTATTCAATAAGCATTATGCTAAAATCAGTTGAAATATTTCTCACATTACCTTAAAAAAGGATCTAAATGTAAAACTGTGGAACATGAATGGTGGCATTGGTGCTTAGAAAGATTAAATTATGAAAAAAAAACAACAGATATATCATACTGTCAAGATCAACCAAGAAATCAGACTTTTTAATCCCATTTTTCAGATGAGAATACAATTTGGTACCTAACCTGTTTGCCAAATTCATCAATAGAAAGTCCTTTTAATCGCAAATAATATTTTTTTGTCTGATCGTTAGGCACCTTTGCCTCACCATTTTGTGTCTACTTTGAATTTCTTACAATTGTACAATTACTTGTGATGACCTATTTCAATTGCCTCAATTGAGTTTATCCACCCAATGGGCTACCTAATTGTGGTCTTTAGATCTTGTGATCTTAAGCTTACACGAGTACCTCAACATGTGGCACTTTCCTTTCCTGGACCACATTAATGTCATACCATAAAAGAGTGGTTTAATTTCATTCCTGTTCATAGGCTACCCAGCATGAACAATGTTTTTGGTACATGCAAAAACAAAGCTTTCTATGTGGCCATCATACAGTAGCTTTTGCCAAAGACCTAGAAACGACCTGACAGTAGGAAGGTATGAAGATGTAATAAAAATCATGAAGACTACAATTTGTGCTTCATCTTCCAGTAAGACTCAGGATAAAAGTCTTGAAATGCTAAATTGGTTGACAATTTCTTATATAAACAAAAGACTCCTGGTGCATTGTATTTTAAATGATAAAGTCTTATATCCCCCTTTTAATTTGAAGTTAGGCAACAGATCATCAGGCAAGGGGAGGGTTACAGATTGAAATCCCCAGGGTGAAGTACAAAGTGGGAAAGGAATCAGCACAATACGGAGGCCCAGTAATCTGGAATTTTATTACTAGGTTGGTAAATTTTAATGCACACGTTCAAAAAGACAGTTTTAAAAACACTTTACATAGGCTCTCACAAAACATAAATGGCTTCTCGTTGGAAGCACCCATGATAGCTTTGAGAGACTGAGCTTTTGTATATTATTAAGTATTATTATACTGTACATAAATTTATAGATTAGTTTGTAACTTTTATTTGTCAATGAACCTCATTTTATTGACTTGTACTGAATGTAAATACCATCGGGTGATTTTACAAATTATTTTGTGTTATTTCACATTTTATTAGTTAATGGTAGGTGCAAATCAGCCTTATGGCTGCCACTTTGGTAACGTGCATCACTAAATAAAATGATTGATTGATTGATGTCAGTGATCAGTTATATCACTAGCTAAATGTTGCTTACGAGGATATGCCAAGGTCATATTTGATCAAACAACTGAGGTCAGATCTCAATAAAGTTACTCATATTGAGAGTGTACCTGGCATTTATCCAGGAGCACAATATAATTTTGAAGAATTGCCAAATATGATTTGGCAACCAATCCTGACCATAATAATAGTCCTTTGAGGTATAATAGTCCTTATTTTTTAAATAAAGATTAGGAAATGGTTTTGGCATAGAATGTCTTGAAATACTTTGAAAGTCGATTTCTGTTCAAGTCCTGTTTGAATGTTCATGTCAGGCAGGGAAATCGGACGCTTCGGACAAAGTACGTTTTCATAATTTTGATTTTACTTGTCAAGTTTGTTATACGGAATATTAAGTTAAATAAATTAAAGGCTTTACTTTCCATCAAAAGCACTTTATTTAACCTGATTCTAATAATGAAGTTAATGAGTATGGTTGGTTACAGCATTTGGAATAGTATATAGCCTACAACATTGCAATCAATTTAATCACAGTACTGTTGTAATGTTTGACTTTAAATATGCTTGACGCTTGAATGCTTTAAATGAGATTTGACTCTGTTATTCAAACCCCTTAAAAATTTTAAATGGTCTTAAGTAATCAATCAGTTAAATGTAGGTCTCAGATATTCCTCTGCCATAGTTATGTTACAGTAAAACTTTCAATAAGGGCACAAACTGATTCGTGATCTGTAAAATTTGTTTCTAGTATGTGTAACTTTTTTGTGTTGAATATTGGTAAATATGAGATCAATTAAAGTTTTATTATTTGTAGTGCAACATGTCTCCAACGAGTCTTACTAATATGCGAGCCAGCGAGTCACGATGCGAGCCATGCGAGTCATGCGAGCCACGGTTTTAACGTAAGAAAAAACATGCGAGCCATGCGAGCCAAGGTGCGAGCCACGGTTTTTACGTAAGAAAAACCATGCGAGTCATGCGAGCCACAATTTAAACGTAAGAAAAAATTACATAACGCTGTATATTAAATGATACATGACGCGAGTGACACTAGCGACATGTAGCGACGGTTTTAATTTCATAGATGATTCTAAAACGTGATGTAACTGTATTTATCTCGTGCTATTTATTTGGTTAATTATTTATTTTAAGATCTGTTATATTATGTTTTGAAAGGAGAGAAAATGTCGAAGAAAAATGCCTTCGAAGATGCGTCTTGGTAGTAAAACGATTTATCAATGTTCAGATAACATCAGTACTGTAAAGATTACATAACACTATCGAAGTCACGCATTCTTTGTAGTCTTTAGAGACAGAGATGTTTTTGTTGTTCAGTTGTTGTTTTTTGTTGTTATTATTGTTGGTGCTGCTGCTCACAATTTCCCTACAATATGGAAAATTACAGTATAATACAGATTTTTTGGAACCGCCGATTTCATAATACCTTCTGTTATTTGAGCAATCTTTATGTCCAATTAACAAAACAGAGGCAAACAAAGAAAGGAGAAATTTACCCCATCCAGATATTTCTGGAACCATTTTTTGTTTGTCTGGGAGGTTCAAGAAATCGGGAATCCATGGTATAACCCGAACTGACTTACTCTCTTGACTGTTTTGATTTTCTAGGTTTATTTTACTTAGCTGGTTACTAACAATTGCAAGGTGAGAGTCTTGCTTTGCAGAGTTGAAATATCTCGTTTGAAAAGTTAATAGTAGATAGGCATAAAAAGATCCCTTCGCAAATGCAACAGGTGCCATTTTACTGAGATGTTTTTGAACATGTAAACTGACAAATGATCAGCCCACCGTCCGTGATGATGTTTTTGAGAGCGGCGGCTGATATTTTAGTTAAATAAGTCAAGTTTTCAAGTCTATTTCTTTCTTTTGCTGTTCAGTCAAAGGTGTTTCGATTAACAGTGTCATTCCAGTTTTATATGGGCAAATAAACGAATTCCTCGGCAATTTTCCCATGCACTGCAAACGAGGGCAAAAGAAGAATGTTCTTTTAATCCAGGACTTCTGTATTGTCCTGTAAGGGCCTTCTGTTGTGGCTTGGATATTACCCTCTGATACTTCTTTTTTACAGGTGGCGCATTTAGCGTCCTTTTTAGATGTTCTTTTGTTTATCGTATATTGTTGCTCATCCTCTGAAGGACAAGTCACTTTAGGCAGTGGGACGTTTTCTGGGAATGCCTCAATTATTTGTTTCCACTGTTGCTCAGTGAATTTTGACTGGTACATAATCGGCTGCTCTTTATCAAAGTTGAACAAATTGTGGAAAATCCACATCAGGTGGTGACATTCCTTTTTGCACCAGACAGATGAGCAGATGGCAGATTCCTTTCTGATGCAAATCTCTTCGAGATCAAGCACTTTGAACGTGAATTCGGTCATAAAGGAATCACAATGAAGTAGGTCCATGTGAACTCCTTCAACCTTGTCGTGGAATAATTTCTTTTGGTTTTTGGTCACGTGCCCATCTTTCACTTTCTTAACTTGTTTACTTTTTTGTTTTGTTTGATTTTTTTTGTCCGCCCTGTGAGTGTCTTTTGTGTTGATTTTAAACTGCTGCTGTGCATTTTCGACGTCGTCAGTTTCCAATGCAAAGTCATCATCAATTATAACCTCTGCCTTCTCTGCGATTTGTTGAATTGCGTCGGCCGACGCTTCCCTCGCTCTGGCCATACTAAGGGATTGCTTATCAGAGCGGTCTGCCGCGGAAGGGCCACGACCTACTGTCTTTAGGCCAAGGGATTGTCTCTTGTTTTCTGCACCCTCCAAAACAGCGCTTGCGCATTCCGCGGTTACCACGTCCAGCAGACTTTTCCTATATCCGGACGCGTGCAAAGATTTTGCATTTGCCACCTCCGCAGAGGATGCTTCGCTCGATGACTGTGTGCGGCACCATTTTTGCCAACGCGCTTTTCTTCGCCACCACCATGCCTTAAAAGAATTCATTTTTTTTTACATTTGTTGATTTTTTTTCAATAAGTTTTACAAGTCGTTTTTCCGCATCTAGATAGATAGTTTATTATCAAGAACCTTGCAGCCACAGGCTGAATTACGTTTGATTTACAAAAACAATATATACTACAAAAAAATACATGGCTAAGAAGAACTGATTAAAAAGACAAAAATATATAATTAAGAGGAAACCAATATTACATCATTGCCTTATGGACATAGTGATGGATAAAACTATTTCGAGTACGAATGGTGTGGAGGCGCCGTGTAGTAAAAGAGTGCTGACTCCTTAAATTGACTTCGCACTCATTCTTGGGAGGTAGTAAGCTATAGAGCTTGTGCGAGGGATTAGACAGGATGGAATTAAAAAGCTTATCACATAAGAACTCGCGGCGGTTGTGTAAGGGAACTAGACCAGTCAAAAGAAGTGCCTCATTGTACGAACAATCTGGATAGATAATACGTAAAGCTCGCCTTTGACATCTCTCAAGGTCTACTGAAAGGTATTGCGGGAGGCTATGATGATAAACAGGGCATGCATATTCAGTGACAGGCCTAATACAAGTCAAATAGAAGAGCAAAAGTTCCTCCGACTTGACCTGTGCACGCTTAAGCTGACGCAAAAAATACAGGCGCTTGTTTACTTTCTTTACAACTTCGGATACGTGATTATTCCACGTAAGATCGCAAGATATCTGCAAACCTAAGATCTTTGCTTGCTCTACACACTCTAAGTCCTGATCATTAACCTTAATTGGATCAAAGTTCTTTCTAGAGTGACTGAATGTTATGCGCAGTTCCTTGCACTTGGTTTCATTTAATTGGAACTTGTCAGCAGAAGCTTGCGTCGCGAGTTCGTCAACCGCTTGTTGGACTTTGCTGACCTCAGACTTCATGACTGTTTCAGAAATAGTGGAGTCATCGACATATTTCCACATGTCTGTACCCGGGATGATGAGGTCGTTTATCATAATAGTAAATAACCAGGGGCCAAGTTTTGTGCCCTGTGGGACCCCTGATGGGATGGCCCCCCACTCCGAGTAACAGTCCTGACTAAGTTTAACACGCTGTCGGCGACAGGACAGAAAGTCCACTATCCAGTTAATTATTCCGCTTGGAAGATCGTATGAAATGAGCTTCTGAACTAGGATCTGATGGTCAATAAGGTCAAACGCCTTGCGGAAGTCAAAGAGGATGGTTCTGACAGTTGCACCGTTCCCATCCGTAGCACTAAGCCATGAGTGGACCATGCTTATTAGTGCTTGTGTCGTACTGGAACCTGGCACAGTCCCAAACTGCCGTACATCCACTTTCGCCAAAACAACAGGCTTGAGGAAACTCTCCACGACGAAATCTTCAGCAACCTTAGAAAGCACGGGAGTTAGGGATATTGGACGTAGATGTTTGTTTACATCGTGTATTGGATTTTGCTTTGGTACTGGAGTGATGTTAGCGTCCTTCCAAGACTGAGGCAACCGTGCTTCCTTAAACGAACAGTTAAGGATATCAGTCACAGGCAGTGCTAGTAAATCTGCATTCTCTTTAAGAAGCCAACCGGGGATTCCGTCCGGACCGGTTGCCTTAGTTGGGTTTAAGGCGGATAGCTTCTTTAAAACAGAGAATTCTGATACCTGGAAAGCACTCTCCTGGTCAGAGTTGGTTGAGGTGTTAGGTGAAAGGGGGGTGAAGACGCGCATAGGAGCCAAGAACGCCTGGTTGATGGTGTTAGCAATGTCTATCGTGCTTGGAGGCGAACCTCTCTGACCACAAACAATATGTTGGTAGAGGGTAGCTGGATTAACGCCTCTAGAAGCTGCGTCTGACGTACCACTGAGCTTCTTTACCTCACGCCACCAAACTGCGGGTTTACAGTCCTTCAGATGTTCAACCTTGGAATTATAGAACTTTGCACGGCATGCTTTCCTCTCACGATTAACGCGATTTCGTAGGGTGCGGTACTGCTCCTGGTCGCCTTGAGCGAGGGCCTTTTGGCGGCTGTGAATGAGACCCTTCAATTGTTGATTGACCCAGGGCGGCTCGTTGGTTTGTACCGACTTAGACTTCAGGGGGGAGGAGAATGTCCATTCCGGTCTTGACTATGGTCTCCAGCATTTCCACTTTGCCCTTGCAAGAATCTTTACTATCGATAAGTGTCTTAACGTCCACATTTCCAAGATACGTGCGCATAGCCATACGCGTTGTAGGCCGTAAGTCCCTCGATTTCACGATAAGTTTAGTTCTTGGTTGTTGGGAACGCACGAGCGGCTGAACTTCCACAGAGAAATGATCGGACAAACCGAGAGCAGGGCGCTGGATCGGAGGGGCATAGAACTCCTTCACATTTGTTAACACCGGATCTAAGGTATTTCTGCCGCGAGTTGGAAAGGTAACGATTTGCTTCAAATTAAAGCCGTTACTAAGGCGCGAAGATTTTTTTAACAGAGTTTTATTGAAGTCACCAAGTAAAATTATCCCGCAACCAGGAAAGCGAGCCTCAACCAAAGATAAACAGTTATACAAATAATCCAGCATAGGCGAATCCGCGGCGCTCGGAGAATGATAAACAACTCCAACAATAATGCTGGTAATGCCCCTTGGGAGACGCGAAGGCCGTATTTGAGTCCAAACAACTTCAAACTTCCTATCCATAATGTCCTCAATGATCTTGAATTGGATAGACTCTTTAATGTACAGACACACTCCCCCATGCACTGCTTCAGTTCGATCTCGGCGGATCACGTTATAGCCAGAAATAGCGATAATATTATTGTCAATGTGGTCTTTGAGCCAAGTCTCTGTTATGCATACAAGGTCGAAATCTGCATAATGGACGACTTCACGGACTTCATCAATTTTCGGCGCCAGTGACATGACGTTGGAGAGAAAGAACGACGGCATGAATAGCTTTGATGACTTTGCAGGTTCAGCTTTAGATGGTGTAGGTGGAATACTGCCTGCAAAGAGGTAGGAGAATTATACGCATCCATCATTATTGATTTGAATTCCTTTTTACTTTTTTGGTCCCCAAAATAAACGGAATTACGGTTGATGTCTTGTTTGAAATGGAAAAAGTCTGAAATGGTCTTGTCTTTTACGTCTTCCCCCTTTACCAAGCAGAGACCACGCCACAAAGCACCACCTTCATCACCGACGTATGATTTTGGATCTAATCCCCGTCCTAAGACGTCTTCATTATCTACATTATATTGGCCAGCCACTTTTGGGAGAACATTGTTAACGGCCGCATCAAAAGACTGCACCATTTTTTTTACGTTATCTGAATTTTCACCTGGTTTGGCTGCAAACATACTGACTAATTTGACATTGCGTCTCAAGATGGGGTCGTAAGTGATCATCTCAATTTCTGTGTAGTGTTGCGCGCGGCTTTCACAGCCATCGAGGCTTACTGGTTCGTCAACAATGCCAAGAGTAATGAGTGCACCTAATTGCACCTTATGCTCAGACGAAAGAATGACATAATCGTCGCCAACACACATAATTAAGTTTTCATCTAATTTCCTGGCAAGAAAATCGTCCTTAAGCAATTGAACAGCTTCTATCTCCGATCCTCCAGGTCTCTTTTTCTTGTTAATGGTACTCTGTATATACTGAAGATGTTTTTTGTTGCTGTATCTTAAAGCTATCTCGTTCACCTCGTCTACTTCTTTACCACTAAGTAAGGCCTCGCGTACAACGTCCAACTGTAGTTGACCTGCTGATTTAGTAGGTTTTATACGGAGAATGTTTTCTACTTCCTCTTTAGACGGCTTATCTTCTTCTTGCTTTGGAGAGCAATCGTGTTCCTGTAAGTAGATTACTGTCATTTTTTTGTGGCACCGGTCGTTTTCGACATATTTTCTTGCTGAACAATGCTTTTTAATGGATTCACTGTGACAGTGAACGCAACGTTTTGATCGATTAAAATCGACTTTGTTTGGAGACTTATGAATTTTTAAATATGCGCACTTCTTGTCTGCGCATTCTAGCGAACCGAGACACAATTGAAGCGTCCTTCTACCACCCTTGCAAAATCCCGCTCTTTTGCATGGTTGTGCTCTACCCCACTTCCAGTTGTCTACAACCACTGACAAAGGGTCCGCATCATTGTATTGCACTTCATACTTTACTGGACCTTGAGGAGCCAGAGGAACCTTCTTCACCTGAACTGGCTTGAGTTTGTCAATTTCGTCTTGGTTGGCATACAGTCTACGTCCCTTTCTTGAAACGCTGATGTCCCCATTGCTGTCGCTATCTCTACCAATAAATGCAAAAGGTCGTTAACGCTTCAGGAAGAAAACTGCTTAAGAAGCATAGACTTTTGATAAAACACCACGGCTATTTTCATATCGTATCATAATAACCCTAACCCTAACACATCTGCATGCCGCCATCTAGTCTACCCCTCCCAAACAACAAAAGAGACGTTTATTTTCATGTGCACTTGTAATGATCTCGAGGGAATTTCCCTGTTTTTACTCCCTTGACGTTTATAACTAATTAGTTTTTTGTATTCCATTCTGTGCACATTTTTATCAAAACAGAAAACCATTCACCTAAACCCAACACTCTATTACATCAATAAAAGAATGATTACGTACTCTTCATCAAATAGCTTCTGCTTTGGGTCTTTTAACTGCTGGTAGACGTGGCTTTTGAGGCGTGTTGTCATTGGAACTTAGTCCACTTACACTGGCGATTAATTCTTCGATGCTGTCATCCTGTTCTATTAAAAAAAAATTAAGGTCGATTTCTGCCGCTCTCTCCAACAGCGGCTGGTAATCGAGCCTAAAAGAACCTACAACAATGACTTTTTACAAATGATATCTACACAACATTCTTTGGTTCAGATATATTTTTGTGTGTCTAAAAATTCTGCAATCTTAGCGGACAAATATACGCATTGACGTTGATTTCTAAATTTCCTTTCCATGCACGGCTTCAAGCTACTAATAAAAGCAGAGTTACTTATTTCAATAATTAACCATAACGGGAAAAGAGGATTTTTTTTCTTGGATAAGAAACTCAAAAAACGATCAATTGTGATCATTACGTGATACTGGTCAGCTATCAATTAATTGTAACATGGATGTCCACAGAGGTGCCTACAGTAATGGTGCTTGCTACTCTATTATTTTTGAAGGTATGGGGATGGCCGTACGGACCAACAGACGGACGTAGGAACAGTCACGTGACAACCAAATTTTTTAGATCGATGGGTTGCCTAATTTTCTTAAACATTGACCAGTGTTCTTCGGCGCGCAGGATTGTGCAAATAGGTTCTGGGTAAGAGGGTGCAACGTAAATTAGTGATCACCTAGGCGATGTAGGAATCAAGGAGGAAGAATATTGGGACAGTCGTTTTGTCCTGTGTTCAGTTTCGTCAGTCAGTATACAATCACTTACTGATGAAATACGCTGTCTTTTCCGGGTGGGTTGTTTAAGGGGCGAATCGACCTCCATGCCATCGTCGGAGCTTATTTCAACCACACTCTGATCACTAATATTAATATTAATTTCCTGCTTGCTCTTCTAAATTAAAAAAATGCAAGGCCTGTATAGGTAAAGTGTTGAAGTTCTGTATCTTCTAGTTAAAAACGCGAATAAATTCCTCCTACATACCTTTAATGACTTGTCTTTTGGAGTTTCCTTTTCTTCAATTATTTCAAGATCCGATCCATAAGAGGATGTGTCATCGGATATTTTTCGTCCTCTCCATAAACTCGTCCCGGGGTTGTATTCTTCTGTGGATTCCCACCATTCCATCTCTTGATTTTTTCGTCCTTTGGGTGTCTGAAATTAGACACAACAGAATGAGTTTCTTAGTGTATCTACCGCTAATGACGTTTATTTTATCTCCGCCTCGCCTCTTCCCACTTCCACCAAAAAAAAAAGGCAGAACCAAAACGATTACGTGGTTAGAACTAGATGAGTCACCCCGTTAAAATTGTACCTTTGTTGTCGTTGTCCTTTTAGCTTTGAAAGTTTTACCGGAGGATGTTTTAATTTCTTGAGCACTTTGTTCCTCTTTGATTTTAGGGGAAAAACTACGAGTACGTGGCTCAGAATTTCCCTTGGAAGATCTCGCCGCCGTTGCATAGTTTGATGCCTGAAACAAATGTGAGAAGGTTGAGTAAGTCAGCAATACTGTGACGTCCTGAATATAACCCAGGGACCAAAAAACTGTATGAAATTTAAACAGATCTTAGCGAGTTAGTTGCAATGTTAGCCTGACTGATTGATTATTTGTTTGTCAGAAATTGCGTATCACAGGTCAAATATGAACATGTGCCCAAGTTGTGAAACGAACCCAGGCACATCTGTTTACATTATGTATAGCACATGGAAGTAACCAATCCCACCCTTTGCTTGAGCTTCAATGGGACGTAGAGCGTTTGAGTGGAAATAACTCGCAAATATGGCTCACAATCATTGCTGTGTAAATTACTGTACGAACGACAAACGAAACGAAAGTGGTCAGAATTTGTCGTTTTTCAACTTTCCTAAAAATTCTTCACAGAGATTGAAGTGGATTGCCGCGATAAAGCGAGATGAAGGGACGCTTTTTCAGGTGAGTGTCGAGTCGTGACTACGGCAAGCTGTCAAACGCACGTGTGCACTTTTGATATATATGTTCGGGAAGTTTTTCGATTTAAGACTCAGTTAGTTCCCGTCTTCTTACACGTGAATTGCGTACTCGATTCATATCCAGAGGAACTATAGACTCATTACTTTAGGTTTTGGTCGATTTTGGCCGAAACTGTCAAACGCACATGGCACCGGTTTGTTTGTTTTCATTGACTCGAATATGATTATTAATATTCCATGAGATTCTCCCTTGTTATCAGCGATTTAATTCAGAGTGTTAAACTCGTTTCCTAGATCAAGAAAGGCTCTACTCTAGTGTGTTCTGCTCACTTCAAGCCAAGCGATATGTTTAAAACTATAACAGGGCTTATACGTCTGAAACCAGGAATTGTGCCTTCGCAGTTTCAATGGACAAAGTCCAGCCAAGACCGCCCACAAAATAAACTACAAGAGTTAAAAACTATGGCAGAACAGCAAGAACAAGAGGAGCGACGACAATCTTTTGTCGATTCATTCCAGCAGGATGTCAAAATGGAGGAAGGGGAGACTGGATCAGGAGGCCAGGGAGCCAGTGCTAGTGATGAGCAAATGGAAGAAATAACTACGGACGAACCGGAAAACGAAAACATAGAACCCGCCGAATTGAGTGCAGTGGAACAAATTGAAATCCTTAAAGCACAAATCAGTGATTTAGAGCAACAGGTGGAAGATCTAAAAGGGACCAGGTTTGGAGCTGAAAACATTTCCAAAGATTCTGAATTGCTGACATTTTACACAGGCTTTGTATCAAAGGAACGATTTGATAGCTTTTGTAGCTGGGTTGAACCTTATGCTAAAACCATGATAAAATGGTCCCAGATTCAGCGTGAACAAGGCAAAGAAAACTACAAGCGGAGGTGCAGCAGTGGCAATTTTGCATTGTCACTCTATGACCAACTGTTTTTATTTATGATCAGACTAAGGTTGGGATTGCTGGAGACAGACTTAGGAGTAAGATTCAATATTAGCACAAGTACTGTCAGCAGAATCATTTTAACTTGGGCAAATTTTCTGTATACAATGCTTGGCCAAGTGCCAATTTGGTCCACAACTGCTCAGATAAAAAATAGTATGCCTCAGTGCTTCAAAACCACATACCCTAAAACAAGGGTTATCCTAGACTTCACTGAGATCAAAGTCCAAAGGCCTAGCTCTAAGGTTCTGAACTCAGAATTTTACTCTGCATACAAGTCGCATACCACCCTTAAATGCCTCGTGGGAATAGCTCCTCATGGTGCAGTAACATTTGTAAGTTCTTTATATCAGGGAAGTATATCAGACAAAGAGATAACAAGGCGTAGTGGAATTTTGTCACTTATCGAAGAAGGAAATGAGGTCATGGCAGATAAGGGTTTTCTGATTCAAGATTTATTACAACCCCTAAAAGCTACATTGACAATCCCTCCTTTCCTGTCTAAGACAAAGTCTTTGCAGTTCACCTCAAAAGAAGTAACAGAAACACAACAAATTGCCCGCCTCCGTATTCACGTCAAGCGAGCAATCAGACGAATCAAAGAATACCAAATTTTTTAAAAAGTTTTGCCACTTTCGTTGGCTGGTTCAGTAAACCAAATATGGACAATTTGCTGCCTTCTTACAAACTTTAGAGGGCCACTATATTGAAACTATAACTTGCCTGTTAGTATTGTGTAGTTCCATTACATTTCCTTACCCCCCCCCATTAGGCTTAGTCAGATTTTTTCATACAGATTTTTTTAACTATGCTTCACAAAGCAGGCTATGCCCCCACTTTTTTTAACAGTTCAGGGAGGAGGTATTCAAAATAAAATTTGTCTAATTTCATCTTCATCTCTGAACAAAATTCTGCATCAAACCTCACTCTTTCTAAATGAAAGTCAGATTTACAATAAACATAAAAATCTACCCATTCACAACCTGTCAACATCATCTGTCCCATGATCTGGTACTAATAGCTATGTGTTTTTCGAAGTTTATAAACCCCATTTACACATTTCAGATATTTCAGCTGCGAGATATAATCCGTAATAGGGCACTTGATTTCCAGCAGCCCCAGGGATTGTTTTCAGAGGGATCATAGACCCTTCGATCTGGAGAGGCAGCCAGATGTGGACATGATGGGTTGATAACAATCCCGGCAGGGAAAACATTGCAATCTCCACTGTCAGCATATGCAGACGCTGCCTCTTCTTCTGTATTAATACCATGCTTCATGGCTGCAGTTTGCACAGTCTTCTTTAGTTGCCTTGCTGCCAGTGATTCAAAGTCAGCCCTTCGGGCACAAACATCTTTAAATTTACTCAAAGATAGCCTCTGTGCCCTCAGATCATGCCACTTCTGAGTGTCAGACTGCTCCCTTGTTTCTTCCTCATATAAACAGGATTTTGCTTGTGAGACACTAAGCCCTTCAGCAAAGTTAAGTTCTGCCAAAGTAGGCACAAATGTATAATTGCTTTTAAGCAATGGTACACCAAAAGGCGGTGGCTCCTGTGGCCCCTCAACATTAATGTGAATTTTTGGATCATTGGTTGTGTTCTAACGTTGTTGGTATGATATTACTGAGCCATGAGCTACTCTCCCTAGTTTACTATTCACATAGTCCAAACTGTCAGTTTCTGGAACAATACTGTTTACTTGCATGTCTTCATATTGTTTGAATATGTCTCTCATAGAATCAATGATTTTGGGTAAACCAAAATGTTCCGGAATCGGATTATACAGAGTGGACCGTACTCCATCTAACCTGCGTATTTTCTTTTTTTGTGTTGCATCATTGCTCGGTGGTTTCACTTGCTGCACCAGCACCTCTTGCACCTCGCGGGGATTGATTCCTGCTGTCCTTTGAGGAACGTGCCATGTTTGTGGTAGACTTGTTTTTGACATGGCAGGAGGTACACTTTTTAAGCCCAGTTTTCTATAATGCTCAAGGAGGTAAACCAGCCCTATTGCATGGTTACAGAGCCCTGCACCTGCTTCACAGTTGCAGACCTTCCAACCCCCATCACATGCAAATCTGGAGGTTTTAAAAACAAAAGCCTAGAGAAACCTGGAGATTAGGACCTCAAACCTGGAGACTTCAAAAATATGCGTCAAATAAAAACAACGACGACAGATTATTTGTTTCAGAGTATTCCTTACCTTCTCAGTGTTCTCTGTTGTAGTCTTTCGCTGCCTTTTTTGCAGAGCTGAGAAGATTCTCATCAGGGTTGAACTTAAAACACGGTGAGGTTTCCTCTGGGTACTGCAACTTCATTGCCAGTAAATTCGATAGAGTTCCCTCCAGTTTAAGGGAGGACCGACTATCTGTTTTGTTCTTGCGAACCATGCTGAACAGCCTCTCCTCCCCTGCATTACTGTGTGGCAAAAGTACAACCAGCTCTGCCACCTTCTGAAGATGGCAAAATCTTTTTGCTGAGGATTCAGGAATTACCATTTGTGACATGTACCACCAGAGAATGTCTACTCTGTAATGGAAAATTTCCTGATCATTAACTAATCCATCAACAACTTTAGCTTCCTTCCAAGCAATCACACCAATGTCTTCATCTGTTAGAGACTGATAATCACGAAATTCATCATACATCTCATCAATGTTAACAGTGTTCAAGGCTGATTTGAACCTGGATAGAAAGTATTCTACACTCTCCCATTTTGCCTGACTACGTTTCTGAACGTTGATCCATCTTGCATGCTTCAGCAGCTCATCAGTAATAGGAAACTTGCTCAAAACATATTGGAAGGCTGCCTTGAAATATTCATGTGCTGCTGTTAAGAAACGAGTGTAGGCTGTTTGAGATATTTCCCCTTGATTAAGTAGCCTCTGTAGTGTAAACTTTGTCGTCCCTCCTAAGTGAATTTCTGCAAGGGGTATATAAATTGTTGGATCTTGCAAATTAATTTCATTAAGTGGTTTCTTCATGACCTCCACCTTGATAACACGATTTCCAAGAGTATTTGCAAGTTTTATGACAGAGTCATAAACTATGTGAATGGATGGCTCGTCTGACTGCAAAAGTTTGTTAAAATTTGTAAACAGTGGGATGGAAGCATTGTGAAAAAACAGGGAAACTTCTGTGAGTGGATTTTCAAAGGCTTTCTGTAACCTCTTGAATCTCGCATCACCAGCATCTTCACTCAAAAAGTATGACTTCAATCCAGTATACTTTTCAAGTGTGCGTTGAACGCAGCGTTCTAAAGAAAGCCACCTGGTAGAAGAATGCTTCAGTATCTTACCATACTCCTGGTTACAAAACTGCATGTACTCAAGTAGGATCCCTTTCCGTTTTGTGCTTTTATCAAACCAGTAATACTGATCAATAAGAAGCTCTTCTGCACTGATTCCTATAATCTTTGCAAATTCGTCATGAGCTCTACTTGCTGCAATGTGCGCCAAATGGCAAGGACATCCCAATACATAGGTCTCTGGATTTTTTACTTTGAAGTGGGATGCCAAAGAATTGTGAGCACCCACCATTGAATTAGTGTTATCTACTGAAAGGCTGACAACCTGATTCCATGGTATTTCATCAGTCTCTAACTTTTCCTGGACAACACCAAAAAGAGTTTCTGCTTTTGACGCATCCCTGCCACTTGTCACACACATATGATAAAAATGAGATGTAACAGTTTTGGCTCTTTCTACATCGAAAATTCTTACGGTTGCTGGATTCATCTTTTCAACATCTGTATCACTCGACCCATCAATTCCAATACTGAATGGATGTTTCTGACAGTGCTGTACAACATATCTGTGACAATGTGGTCCCAGAGCCTTATTGATGATAGCCATAGTCTTTGTTCTTGCACATCCATACTGCTTAGCAATTTCACTGTCTGGAAATACTGCCCTAAACAATGGCCCAAGGTGATCTGAAGTTGCAAGTGGGAGGTTATGCTGGATCAGAAAATTTGTTGTTAGGACTTCTGCTCTGGTAACTGCACTTTGTATAACACTACCGCCTGAACCAAACATGCCCGCTACTGATGGCTGATTTTTCGCTGCTTTCGTCGATAACTTGTGAGATTCTGTATTACAATGATCTTTCACGTCTTTTAGACCCTGGTGGTCACAGCGTATTGTCTTGAGACAAGGCACACAATAAAAAGAATGCTTGTCGTTTCTTACTGCTTTCACGGGATATAAATTGCTCCACTCAACCTTAAATGTCGTACGATACTTAGCTGCTCCAAGGGTAGCTGGTTTCCTTTTCTTCGCGGTAGATGGCTGAGGTTCCGAAGTATCAGAGTCATTTTGAGAACTTGTTTCACTCTCGTGTGCTGGACGACGAGTAGCCATTTTGAAATTTGTGTTCGATGGTTAAGCTTTCCCAGAAACCTTAGCGCACCGATGTTTCATTAGAATGAGGCTGGCATTGGGCTCATTCTTCGGCCGTGTCTTGGTGCGCCCGCGATCCTCTGGTAGCGGTGAGTAACCTGGGCGCAACAAGACACGACTGGAGACTGAGCCTAGCATTGGCGCCATTTCCCTCGCAAATTAGTTTTGATGCCTGATTCGGCTGTTATGAGCACAGATTTTTTTGCTATTCCTTCATACCTTCCGGAATTGTTTGGCAATTTTAAAACTTTCTGATTCACCGTGAGATTAAGGGGCAAAACCGTGAGACCGTGAGTTGACATCCCAAACCGTGAGTCTCACGGTCAAACCGTGAGGGTTGGAAGGTCTGCAGTTGCAGGAGGTACTGGTTATTTTAACTTTGGGAGTCCTTGATATCTCAACCCAAAAAAAATTAAATGGATAAATATCTGCTGTGAATGTGTGTGTGTATGTTTTAAGAATTAACTCGTATGAAAATTACATCAAGCAAAGTTCGAGCTGAGACAAAACTTAAGTATTATAAATAAGCTTACCTGTAACCTCCATGGCCCTTCATTTTTTTCTCTGTGATTTGTAGCTTCGAGCTCTAACAATTACTTCTGTATCCTGAGTTTTTACTGAAAGCAAAGTGCGAATATGGAAGTTTAATACACTATAGATTTTGCACAAGAGATTTCGAATGGCGAATCGTGCAATAAACGAAAAAAAAGCACCATCGAAGATGCTTAAAGAAGCATGCGTAGCGTGAAATCACACCAGTGTTGCAGTTAAATTTGAGATTGAAATGAAACTTTTACCTTCGACATCGAAGATATACCCTTCACAGAAGTTACTATAACCACGAGTTACTACCTTCTTCGGGACTTCTCCATCGGTCTCAAGCCATGTCTCGATAAAAGAGGCGTCAAAAAACGGAACATTGCGGAGAGATTTCGACCACGCAGCAGAAAATCCACCTTCAGCATGTCGTCCAGGATGCCCGTCCAGCCTCGTTTTGGTGCGGCCCTCGATCCAAGATGGCGGTGTGTGATATTGGAGTATGGCACATGAGGTGAGTGGTATATTCCAAATATATTTACATGTGGAGCAGTCTTTGCATCTTATAACAGTTATTTTAACACCAGTGGAATTGCTAAAGTAAGGATAGCCAGGATAAAAATCAATCTGACTATACATTGCTGTTCCACTAAATGGTCTCACATTACTATTTGACGTATTAGCATCATTTCTAAACAAGGTATAGTTGTCAATAGCACACATAGTGTCATCGTCTAAATGACTGAATCTTGTCTCGGAAAAAAATACTAACAACAGTACTTAGATAATTTAAGTCATTCTGGATATCTTCGATATGCCAGTGCAATGACCTAGCATTTAAGTAACATACTTTTAGTGCTATTTGATCAGTATTGTAAATAGCAATTAAACAAAGGTTTAAGTTAGCTTCAGTCACTTAAACAGTGTATTTCATTTTGAATATCATGGCCTACAGCTGTTTTGTCTTCACAAAGTTTAGTGATATATAAACCTTCTCTGGCTGTTACTCTAATCAGACCTATATAGTGGATATGATGTATCGCCTTTTTAGTGTCAAAATTGACAACAATTTTAGTTTCAGTAGAACCTTGTGATCTGTGAATGGTTTTAGTAGCAGCAGCTCCAAGTGGAAATTGTTTCCATACAACCTGTATTGTTCTGTTTGTACCAACAGTGAATTGTGCTGTGACAGGTTTGATAGGTGTCCACCCAAGATCAATGCCTTGTACATAGAGATGTCTGTTTTCAATTTTAGTTCTCTTGCCAATATCAGAATGATCAAACTGCACCCATATAATACCTGATGGTTTATATGGGAGCTGTAAGTGGATTAATTTGATCACGTTACTAGCACCATTTGTTAAGCCATCATCTGTTCTTATGTTAAGAGAAGTGTCTGTTCTTTTCACCTACTGCAAGATATAGAACTGTATGCAGTTGACCTGTTTTAATTGGGTTATCAACCAGAATTTGCTTCATTATTGTGTCTCTTGGACTCTGAGACCCAGCTCCGATGACGTTGTCATGTGCTTTGATGGAAGACTTTGGTCCAGACATGGCACTGCGAACTCTATCATTAAATTCATTTACTTTGGCATTTTGAATGAAGAAATGAGGAGCATCTAATGGATAATTGGTGTTATTACATCGTATCAATCTCTGTTTAAGTTTTATTATATCCTCTGTAGTATGTTTACCTTCTCTTAGTCTGTTTAACATTTCAGCAAATAACTTACATTCCCTCTGCCTCATTATTTCATGCAGTTCAAACATTCTAAAATGTTCTTGCCAAAGGGTCAGAACAAGAATACTATATTCAGAGTTATCCATATGTTTCAGCTGAAAAAGAGTCTATTATTTATCTGTACATGAAACATTTATACCAACCACTGAAATCTCATCTATGAATATGAGTTTGACTGCACCAAGGTGGCACCTTAGAGTGTTAAGTTTACTAGAATCAAGAGTTTTGTGTCTTCAATGAATAAAAAGCAGCTATTTGAAGAGCTGTATGTATGGGTTACCCTTAATATTAAAAGCTGCATTATCAGTAGGTGTTAGTATCAATACTTTTATTTCATGAAAGTCAACACCAGCCATAGTATTATAATATTTCAAAGCTGCCTGATACAATGCATTAGTTACAAGTGACTTGCCTACTCCTGTTCCTCCACTAAGAAAACAGAAGGAAGGCTCATCAGAAGTTTTCACTAGATGCAGGACATGATGAAAAAATTCCTTTTGTTCTTTGTTCAATATTTGGACCATATATCTATAGTCCTCATCTGTTAATTCATTTTGCATTAGTGGCTCATTATTTGCATCAACTGACTCATTGGATCTCGGAGTCCAATATGTTATTAATATGTTACTCTGACTGAAGTAGTTATTATCTTGACTTAGAGTTCGCACTGTTGAAACATAATGCACTTCACTAATATGACCTAAATAGATAGATCTGACATTTTGTATTGTTGCATCAATAGGTTGAATTACAGTGACTTCTGAGAATTGTTCATTTGACTCTACAATATTAATTCGTAAATGAAAAGAATCTGCTACAGCTTGTATTACCATGTGATCAGGCCATGTTCCTTGCCTAAACATACTAGATAAATACTGTGACCATGGTCTATTTAAAACACTTTCTATGTATCGGTCTGGATTTTCTCTTAAGTAATGCACAGCTGTGTTTCTTATTGCTAAATGGTGACTTGAATCACCATACAACTGATGTGATACAGATTTAAAAAGGCAGTCACCTCCTCTGCCTACATCTAGTGGTCTTAAACCAGGCGTAAGCATTCTATAATTCCACAAGAAAACTGCATTCATATTTCATACCAATATTGTGAGTTAATGTTATTTGCAACAGGACCTGGATTTAATTCCATATCCCCAGACAACAAAATAATTCTTTTGTTTATATTAAATGCTGTGGAACAACTTCTGCTCAGCTTAATTTTTTTAAAATACCTTCTGTTAAAACTATCCTGTCTGTGAATATATTTGATACTCCACCGTTTTTAATTGCTAGCAATACTATGGACAATAGATGAAACAGATGTAAGGTGTTTTTGTTTTTTTCTTAACTTCAATAGAGTACTAAAGTGTGATGTCACAGTTTCATGGCAACCAAATTTTCTGTTCTAAACAAAGTGTGTCAAGCATAGCATAACAAGTGCAGCTTTCGACTCCTTTTTCAGTTTTTTGGCCTTTATTTTTATAGCTTCCTTTATTGAGTGGACTGTAAGTTTTTTGTGTAACTTTTGATGACATAGACAAAAATTTGTTCGTGACAGAGAGCCGAAGTTAGAGGTGAAAGATTGTGATGGTTCACTGCTTTGCACGGGGCTGTGACCATCATTCCGAATCACATACTTGTAAATTCTATGGGTTTCTACATAAAATTAAGAAAAAGGAGGAGTACCAACGCTGGATTTGATTAATAAGGTAAGGTTAATTTATAGTTTGTTGTAGATCGTGTGTTATCAGTTGCGTGGCGCTTTCACGGCGTTTTGTTGTTTGGCTTGTGTTTTGAGCTGTGATGTCATTCAAGGACTAGTATCTCACAAAGTCTTTGCGATAGTATCTTAAATAATATCCTTACATTAGTTCTGGTGAAAAGGAAAACAGCTTTGATCAGTCATTGACTGGCATGATATGCTTGAAAAATTTGGTAGACTCTAAATAAATACATTACCATGAGATTCATTCATTCATGCTTTAGTTGGAAACTGTTTACAGTTCATGACGAATGACTGCTTTCTCAAAAGAGAAAAAATATTATTTCCCTTGGCAGTTTGACGAGGAGTTTTATTTTGTTCTAGTTCATTTTGGTGGGCGACATTGTTGCTGATTTAGAATAAACAACATTAAGGCACTCATTTGTAATAGCTTTAGGTGTCGCAGAGTGCTACTCTAAAATGACTAACTAGTACTACTTAGTGAGCTTATTTTGTTTATATAAACTTACAGAAGAAAAGACAGGGAACCAGGGAATCACTCCAGAATGCAGTTGTCACTTCAGAGATGAGAAAAAGAGTGCTGGCCCAGAAATTTACACACGTAATGCTGACAAGTTGTTTCCAATCAGAAAGATTACCTCGAAAAAGGAAAAAACAGAGCACTACACAGAGCACTAGTGTGCATGACATGGTGCAAGCCATTCGGGACAAAGAAGAGGAGGCACTTCCTTTGCAAGAAAAACCTTCAACAAGCAAGATTATTCTTGAAGCCGAACTTGATCTTGCAAACAGGGAACTTGAGCACCAGAGAGAAGCTGCACAGTACCAGAGAACACATTATTCTGCATCAACTCTTACCACAGATGTTCTTCATATGGAAACTGGACTACCAACAAAAGAGGTTTTCCAGATTGTAGTAAGTTTTGCCTCTAGATTTAAAGATTCTTTGTCATACTACGTAGGTTGGAGGGTGGAATCAATAATTTTTGAAGATCAAATCTTAATCACCCTCATGAAACTGAGACAAAACTATACTAATCTCCACATAGCTCAGTTATTCTCTTGTAGTGTTGCTACCATTTCAAATGTAGTTACAACATTTGTTCATGTTTTACACAATATCTTATTTGATGATTTGATGACCACTATCCCTTCTAGGGAGAAAAACAAATTATGCTCTCCTTCATTATTTTCAATGTTTACTAGCTGTAGAATAGTTATTGACTGTACAGACATTGAAATTGCAGCACCCAGTCTTATGAGTCAACGGAATGCAACATATTCAAACTACCAAGGCATGAATTCTTTTAAAGTTATAGTCGGGGTGGCACCCAATTCAGTTATAACGTATGTAAGCAAACTGTATCCAGGATCAATTTCAGATAAGGAAATTGTCAAACAGTCTGGCCTAATGAACCATATGGCAAGTGGTGACCTGATCCTTGGAGACAAGGGGTTCTTAATTCAAGACATTGTCCCAAAGGGTGTTTCTGTGAACATTCCTCCCTTCTTACAGAATGGAAAATTCACTGCCAGTGAGATCAGGGCTACTAAAAACATTGCAAAATGCAGAATTCACGTCGAAAGGGCTAATGCACGGCTGAAGGATTTTAAGATACTAAACTTTGTACCCCCCTACTTAAGATGTTATGCTGACAAAGCATTTCAAGTCTGTGCTGCCCTTGTAAATCTTCAGTTTCCACTGATAAAGGAAGGATGTGAAGGTGCAGAATTTGAGTAAAGATGTGCATGTAATGGAGAAATTGAGAAAGTATTTAATTAATATGTATTAGCTTTGATGCTTAGGGGACTAAGACAATCAATTAACCTTGATGTATTGTTTTTGTTGTTTTCTTTAAGCTTGAGAATCAACTTTAAATTCCAACATGTCAGAGCTAGCCCATCTATTTGGCCTTTATGTTTAGAAAATAAGGGTGCATTTTTTATTTTTGTAATGTATAGTATGTTAACAAAATAATAGAGCATTTGTCTGAAGTCACATACAGTAAAGCCAGCATTTTCAGTTGTAAACAAATGCAACTCTAATCTTAAATGTTATAGAAAACATAACTTCAAGAATATTTGATAATTCTCAATGAAAATGGGTTTGTTTTCATTACTGAACATGGAAGGTTGCTGTTCTTGTTATTGTTCCAGTATTAAAATTGTCTAACGGGAACATGGTACAAACTTCCTGCTGGTTTTAAACCTTGCAATAATTCTACAAACTACAGTTCTCCCTCAACAATTTTGGGGAAGAGGTGTTTAAAGTAAAATTCCCTGAACCTGGTAAGGTTTTCCTCCCAGGATGGATCCTTCTTGATTTCAATAATTACACACTAGTGATTTGTCCAAACAACAAAGTAACAGTAACTTCGTTTGGCTAAGTACATTTGCCCTTGCACTTGGTGCCAGTAGACATTATTCCTTTTTAGTGAGTATGATCCATCCTATTTTTTCTCCAAACAAAATGTGTCACTTTTCAAAGCTTCCTCAATACTTGCATCTCTGAATGTATAGGAACACTTCGCCTCTAGAACATGGTCTTCACCCACTAATCCATCAGGGGAAGCTCCAAGAACACCTGACTCGTCAAGCCACACCCCTGTCTCAACAACTTCAAGATGAGTTTTGGCAGTAAATGTTTTGATGGTTTCAGCCTCAATTGTGACTCCCCATGCCACAGCTTTGACACGTGAGATGTCATATTCCCCTAAGAGACGCTTAATAAGGGATGGGGTAACCCTCTTAGCATTGATGACGGAGCCAAAATTGCTTGCAGTCAAGCGCCCCTTCCTCACTAAATGCCAGGAGGGATTGTTTCTCTGACCGACAGTTAAAGAGCTGATTTGATTTACAATTTCTCTCTCAACCTTTAACTTTCGTCTGATAAACTATAGTTGTTCAGCAGCAATAGATAGAGTGAGAAATTCCTCGGAAAAAAATTAGCTCTTCCACTGTTGAGACAGGTAGATCCCCCAGTTGTTTTGGCTCTGGGCTTAACACCCAGCATAGGCCAGTGAACTTTCCATACGCTCGCAATTCTGAATACAGCGCTTCTCGATCGCCTTGATTTGGTTTTCGGAGTAAGGCTGTATATCCTGGCTTGGTTGGAGGAAACATTTCAGAAATAGATTTCCGAGAAATATCAGGTGCATTCCGTTTTTTCCATGAACACTCAACATCAGTCCGACTCAAGTTATAAATTCCATAGATGAACAGAGCTGCAGCATGGCTACATTTATAAGCTCCCCGTGGACACTCGCACTCACTCGATTTAATCGCATTGTTTTGGTCAAGGTATATCTAAAAAGAAAATTATAATAAACAAAGTTCAACAGTATTTTTCTATAAGCTTTCATTTGAATGGTGGTCATTTACCGCATTTCACTTACCTTCACATTATACACTTTTTTTTTTCATACTAGCATGAACCTGTCCCTTCAAAACACCTTGACTTGCACTAAAGCTTTCCACATGGTTAGATTTGAAGTGATTTTCACCTCGTGAAACGGATTTATTCTCATTTTCGAAGAAAGAAAGTAGAGATGCAACTGTCAGCACCACCATCTTGTTTCACTAGCGTTTGTTTAGAACAGGAAATTTGGTTGCCATGGAAGCATGACGTAACTGCTTTAGTACTCTATTACTTAAGCAATTTTCGCAGTAATATTCTTGATGGTTCTCTACTTCTGAACCTTTTTTTGGTCTTCACAGTTTGTCTCATTACTGAAAGCGATCTTTGATTTTCTTTATCACTCATCTGAATATGTAGTGAATTATTTATATTAACCACATTAACTGAACCAGGTACAGCCCTTAAAGGTGCATCATTACAGTATTCATCACAGTTATTTTTTTGACTAAGCAATCATCACAACAACCTTTTTTCAGGATTGCAGTTTTCTCCTGATGGACTTCATTTGTGTTCCAAAAACAACTTTTGAGCCCAAAGTATTAATCATATCACAAAGCACATTCCTGGTGTCCAGAGGAACATCAGTTTTTGTATCCCAAAGTATATTATTAGTGCCTCAAAAGACATGATTTGAGCCCCAAAGGATATATTTAGTGCCCAGAGGGACATATTCAGTATCTTGGAGGAAATCTCTCCTGTCCCGAAAGACCAAAGCATTTCCTCAAAGAAAAATATTTGGAGTTGAAGTGGTTGTAAATCACCAAAGCATGTGAGAAACTTTGATGGCCATCTTTCCATTCAAAACTTTTAACAATTTGCCCTGATCTCTGAAAGACACTTTAACAACAAATTTTTGGTACATTTGAAGAAAGGTCTGCCTGCTCCAACAAGAAAGATAATAGGAAAACATCATTTACTTACTGCTAATCCTGAATAAAGCATTACTACATGCAAAGTCCATGTGAAGAGTCATGCTTATGCTAAGAAAACGGTCAGGGGATAATCAGAGCAATAGATCGATTTAAGAATATGCACAGTTTGTGGACATTTATAATTGTGAAAATGATTGTGAAATTGGCAATTTTCAATCAGGATGCTACTATTTCACAGAATCCAAACAATTTATTACTGTAGAAAACATGTCTAGTTCTAATCAAAGGCTCCTTTGGGCTACCTCATGGTATATCATTATTATTTGTATTAGTTTTGTATTGTAATTTTCTCTTTAAATTTACTTTGTACCAGTATCATTAGGTAACCTTGGTAACACATTGGATACTTCTGCCACTACATAAACTACATTTCTAAGAATTTTGAACTGCCTTCCCCTTGGAACATGCATTAATTTTTGAAATGCAAGTCTTGGTGTACAAAGTCTAAATTCAAGTTCATTCAAGTCAAAAAAAATCTGGTTGTTTTGGAAATTGTATGCTGTTCAAAATAGCAGTTTGAGGAACTTTATTCTTTATTAAGTACTTGTAGCATGTTCTGCAAAGCCACTCTTTATGTTTGACACTTACTTTGTTTATAAGGTATTTTTCCCCAGCTGTAGGCTTTGATTTCTTTAATGTATAGGCTGAAGCAACACTATGTTTATACCATAGCTGGTCGCAACAGCTACAGATGTGTAATAGACCCTGTGACACTATTTCATGAAAATTTGAAATGTGATGATTCTCATTTAGGTCTTCATCATTATTACTTTTTGCAGCAGTTGTTGCTACTCTAGTTCGACATTCTCTATTCTGATTTGTTATCTCACAGTGACATTGTTTGTCTTGGTTTTTCTTAGTGGTAGAACTTTGGTCATCTAGCCCAAACAGAACACTGCTATTCCTGTTGTTTGATTTTTGCATCCTACCTTCATCAGTTCTCCTTTCTTTCATATATTCCCTCAGGTAAGGATTGCAATTCCTTTTGGCGCTTACTTCATTGATTTTAGATGTCTGCTTCCTACTTTCACTGGCCTTTTTCTTTTTCCTTTATTCGCTCATGTACATGCTTTTTTTCCTTTTTAGGCTGGCATTGTGTGATTCTTCAGAGACAACTTTTGTTCTATTTTGTATAAATTATCAATATGCTGACTTTCTAATGAACTAGAGCTACACATATATGGTTCTGTTGATACATAATGTTCTTCGCTTACATGACCTAAATAAATTGTTGTAGGAGGTTGTTGCAATAAATGTGCCAGTTCAATTAAAGTTGTATCAGAAAAATTTTCATTGGATTCTACAATATGAATTCTCAAGTTTTGTGACTCGGCAATTACCTGAACAATGATTGCATCACACCATGAACCTTGCAGAGACATATTAACCAAATAGTCATCCCACGAACTGTGGGTATTGCTTTCAATGAAATTTTCTGGTTTTGTCCTGAGATAATTAATACCACCTTGTTTGATTTTCAAGTGGTGACTTGGATCACCATACAACTGATGAGAAACAGCTCTAAAGAAACAATCACCTGTACCACCCACATCAAGGAGTCTCAGTCCCAGCTGATGTAATTGAAAATTTAACAACATGGTGGAGCTTAATGACAATGTAGTTTGAGTGTTGACACCTTGAAGAGGACCTGGATTTAATTCAACATCACCTTAAGTCAAAAGCTTCATTCTTGACAGACAGAATCTTCTACAATGAGCACTTGATGCTATTTTTTTGTGGTTAAATGAAAGGGCATGAGCTCCAAGTTTGCTTTTCTTTGCAGTCAGTTTGCTTAATTTTACAAACTTAGTGAAAAATCCTTCTTGTCTGTTCAGATATCTGACATAGCAGAACTTAAAGTCAGTAGCAAAGCTGTACAACCAAGAAGATTTAGGAATATATTTACTTATAGAAACCTTAAATTTGCTTCTAGCTTTCTTATCTTTGCAGTCTTGAAAACCTTGTTCATCAATATTCTGGACGGCTCTCGGTCTCTACGTCATTTAATTGTTTTAGCTGTTTTGGAATGCCTGCATGTAATTGCTATTCTCCTTTGTGAAGAAAGCAAGATACTCAAATCCGTCGATTTTGTTGAATGGATGCTAACATTCTCAAGAGCACTGATTTTTAAAATTATTTTGTCTATAAAAATATGCCACAGTTTTCTTCAATGGTTCATTACTTAAAGGCAATCTCAGTTTAACGACAGCAGATTTTCATGCTCTGCGCGATCCATTTTCAAAATACAGTTTCTTCAATCCTTTTGCGGGCTCTACAGTCCCAAAACAGAGCACAATTTTCCCCAAAAGGGACCTAATAGTTCCCAAATGGGCCTCAACTCTCCCCATAAGGGGCTCAGTTATCCCCAAACGGGGCTCAATACTCCCCAAATGGGGCTCAATAATTGCATTCATGAAAGCATGGTCAACATCTTGTTGGCACCAGCTGCTTTGATGGATCACCTGAAAGTATCGTGTTAAGCCTTTCACTTGTTCATATTGACCCATGCTTTGAAAACTGTGGCATAATGCGAAACAAACTTTGAGGAAATTCATTATAGACTCCACAAAAGACCACTTCACTTACCTACTTCACCATCCACGTTAAAGAGAGAGAACAAAGCAGATCTAAACAAAAAAAAAGAGACAAGAATGGATGCTTGTCAAAAAAAATAATAAAACAAGAATAACATTTAATGTGTGAGAGAAAAAAATGCAGATGGCAAAGTTAGTGGTCTGTAAGAATGGACCAGTTTGTTGGGATTAGACAAAAAGAAACTTATGAAACAAGTTACTGTATTTATTCACTTAAAAGGCAGACTTGGTTACAAGACACACTCTAAACTTTTGAAGACGATTGTGACTAGTGAGCGAAATGAAAATTTCACATAAATACCCTGTTATAAGGCACACCTGGAATTACGGAAATTTCGTTGACCATATTCGCTTTACTTACAACAATTTGCTTCCAAAAGTTGATAATTACAGTGCTCCCATTCTCAAAACAAAAGCAAAAAAGTCACACATTACAAACAATAGCAAAAAGTCACACATGGAAAATAGCATAAAAGTCACACTTTTTAATTCACTAAAGTCATCCTTCTCTGGAGACAGTGTTTTAAGTTATGGATAGTAATTGATTCGTTTTTATGTTTATAACAATACTCATCTGACCAGTTCATCTTAATCTTTGATCATTTGTTCAGTGTACCGTAAATTTTCAGCAATTACGTCAACCACTTGTCGTCATTCCTATGATCTAAACTTAAAGTTGAAGATCGTAGCAGATGCCGAAGCTGTGAACAACAATCGTGAAATTGCTCGTGAATATGGCTTATCGGAATCAATGGTCTGTAAATGGATAAGCCAACAGCATGTCTTGTTTTCCGGCGAGTTAAAGATGACTGCCAGATGTACCTTGATGGGTCGCTACCAGCCAAAAGATCCAGAAGTTGATCAGCAGTTGGTTGACTGGTTCAGCAATCAAAGAAGGCAAGGCAAAAATTGTTCACTTAAATGACATTGATAACTGCACTGTTTCCATTACTCCTACAAGTTGTTTATGTTGGCCTTTCGCTGTCAATCGCTGATCGCATTGTTTTTATGTTTGCAGGTCTTGCAGTGAACAGCATCATGATTCGGCTAAAAGTGAAGGAAGTCAGCTCAGATCCAGACCTCAAGGCTTCCCCTGACTCAGGTACACAAAATGGAAACATCGCCATGCAATTTCGATGAGAAGTGAGACGACTTTGGCTCAGGGTCTTCTAGCCGACATGGAGGACAAGGTGGTGGAATTCCATCGCTTCGTGGTGAGAGTGGAATGACAAGGACAACGAGGAAGAAGAAGCAGGAGACACAGAAGAGCTCTTTTGTGAAGAAAGCAAGATACTCAAATCTGTCGATTTTGTTGAATGGATGCTTACATTTTCAAGAGCACTGATTTTTAAAATTATTTTGTCTCTAAAAATATGCCACAGTTTTCTCCAATAGTTCATTACTCAAAGGCATTCTCAGTGTAATGACAGCAGATTTTCAAGCTCTGTGCAATCCATTTTCAAAATACAGTTTCTTCAATCCTTTAATGGGCTCTACAGTCCCAAAACAGAGCACAATTTTCCCCAAAAGGGACTTAATAGTTCCCAAATGGGCCTCAACTCTCCCCACATAACACACAAGACTTCCAGCAATTTCGTTCAGGTCTTCTCATTACAATCAATGTGATAATGTCAGGAAGAACTAGGAATCTTTGTGTTAGAAACATTTGAGCATTCAATCATTCAAGTTATTTCATATTAAATTTGCATTTTGACTCATTTGGCTAGTCTCATTTGATTGGTACAAATAAAAATGTACTTACTCCAGCTGTGTCAGAACAACCACTTACTTAACAAGGATTACACATCACTCGTACATCCAACTCTTGCTCAATAGCCAAGTTCCTTTCTCAAAAGGGTCCTGTGAGAATCCTTCAACCTCTGTCCAACTGACTTGGTTTCCAGGTACAGTTTTGGCTCAAAATAGGGAAATCTTGCCTTATTGCACTTATCATCCACACAATAGAATTTAGCTGTGTACTTTGAAGATGGAAGCTTTTCACCTGGATTGTTGGCATCAGGATACATCTATTTTTCTTCATGGGATAGCATGATGTCAAATGGGAAGGCAGTTTTTCGTTGAGGAAACTCTTTATCACGCTGTGTACAAGAAATGGCTTTAACCTCGTGGGACAAACAAGCACACTTTCAGCAGTCAGTTGTTGTGGTGGATTTTTGTAAACGGTTTCGCCAGTCCTAAGGCAGAGTTGTTACTCTCAGATCTTGGCAGACGTCTGGCATTCTTGTGCCTCCCCCTTTCTCCCCTTTTTCATTTCACCTTCCCAGTTTGCGCTGGTTCCCAAAATATTCCTCCACTGGGTCCTGGCAGAAACGCTCTGTGGGCACGAACTCCATCCCTTCATGAAGCAGGAATTTGGTTGCCTCAATTGCAGAATACACTGTTATCTGGAAGCTACGATGGCCCACAAGGGACTTGCTGCAAAGAAAAAGAAACGCTGCAAACAAAAAAGTGAATGCTGCAAACAAAAAAGTGAATGCTGCAAACAAAAAAGTGATCGCTGCAAATAAAAAAAAGTGATTGCTGCAAACAAAAAAGTGAATGCTGCAAACAAAAAAGAACAGATCATGCGTGCGCATTATGCCCGGGGGACTGGATAGAGTTTTGCTCGTCTCCAGAGCCTACGAGTATTTCCCTCCATTTTTCAAACGTCCGTTCTCGTTGAAAAACTAATCAAAGAGTATTCGTAATGTTTTGTAGCCATTGTGGCATTGGGGATGCTCAAGAGAGTATCTGCGATAATTGTGTGAAAAAGGAAAACAGCGAGAATGAAGTCACTATACAAATAGGTCTTATCAGGTTAAAAGACGGACAATTGAAAGCGATTAGAGGGTCGTCATTGCCGCTTAAAGTCTTTCCAGCAATTGGTGCGGAGGAACTTCTCAGGAAAGGAGCCGAAAAGATGGTGAAGTTCAACAGCGACTTAAGCTTATATGGTGCCAGTAGTTTTACGTTGTTGTATCCTGACAGAACCGAAGTGAAGTGCCTTCCAGGGGGAACGGAACCGTTTACACTACAACGATACACGGAGGAATTAGGGAAGCCTTACTGCCGAATTACCTTATACCTCTGCAAAACAACAGCTATCATGGATGCTTTGTTTTTGAAATCGTATTACAGTGATGAAAGTGATGTCAGTTTGCCAACTTACGAAGAGGTATGAAGATTTTAATTACTACCATAGATTACAGTGTTATTTTTCGTAACGAAAAAGCCCTACGTGGAAATAAATTGATCTAAATCTTGATTGATATACATACTGTAGTTCAAATTTTCCTTGGTTTGACGTATTTCAGATTGGTTTGATTTTTATTTTTCTTTGATTCAGATTATGGTAATATGCTTATTAGCTCATTCAAGAATCAATTCCCTTTCATTCTTCTCAGTGAGTGAGGGGTTAAAGATTCGTTTGATTTGACTGTAGTGATGATTAATGATTCAGTTTTCATATTCACATTACAGTTGACGAAAATGGCACAAGGAACTGAAAGTGAAGGAGATATAGACTGTAGGCTGAACCATACTGTCACAAATACATCCACATTCCTCACAGCAACAGGGAACACAATTACTACCCCCTCAGTGGCAAGGAACACTGCAGTTACAACCCACACAGCAACAAGGAACACAGTTACAACCCATACAGCTACAAGTAGCACACTCATAACCCAGACAGCTGCAAGCAACATATCCACAGCCCAGACAGCTGCAAACTCAGATACATTAACTCAAGGGGTTCACTCAGCAGTCACAGGTCAGTGAAAATCTGCTTTTGTAAGTTTTCTCTGAATTGTGTACCCATGTGATATTCTTATTAATTTAAAAAGTCATATTAAATGCAATAAAAGCTTGTGCATGTTCAGTCAAGAAATACAGAGACACCTCTATAGAATGGTAGACAACATGATACAAGACGAACATTGCTAAAATCAGTTTCTAAATGTACATTATGCAGCAGTTATTTATTCATAAATTGATTGATTTTTTGATAGGTGCAGATGCTGTAGATGTTGAAGCTCTTTTAACAGAGGGTCCTGTTCAAAAGATAATTCTGTATAGGGCTTTACTTAAGGATAATTTGATCGAAACCTTTAAGGATCCTACAATACTTCATGTTAATCTAGATGTGACCTTTATTGGCAGCAATGGTAGGGAGGAAGAGGGAAAAGGGGCTGGTGTTTTACGTGATGCATTATCCACTTTCTGGAATCAATTCTTTAACTCACTTACAGTAGGAGCTCAAGAAAAAGTGCCTGCTATCAGACATGATTATCAAAGAGCTGAATGGCAAGCAATTGCCAGAATTCTAATGTATGGGTACATAAAGGAGAGATATTTTCCTCTTCCATTGTCACGAGCTTTTGTTGCATTATGCCTTTTTGGTGAAGAGAACATAACAAGTGATTTTTTGCTTTCTTCCTTCCATCTATACATTTCAGAAGATGAAAGGGAGACTCTTGAGAAATGTCTTAAGGAAAGTTTTGATGATGATAATGATGACGTGTTTGATTTTCTTTCTAATTACAAGTGTTATCGAACTCCCACAAAAGAAAACATATTGCAGATTGTTTCTGAACTTGCTCACCAGGAAATCATTCAGAAGCCTCGATATGTCACAAATTGCTGGGCACCTATTTTGAAACCTTTGATTGCTTTCCCAGATTTCCAATCTCTTGTAACTCTAGAGAATCTTTATGACATTAAGAGGCCTACTGCCAAAAAGATTGTGAAATTAATCAAATCAGAGCCAGTAACTGACCAAGAATGACAGTGCCTGGACCATTTAAAAAAATATATCCGTTCATTACAGGGAAGTTCGTTGTCAGTGTTCCTGCAGTTTATTACTGGAAGTGATATCATAAGCTGTGATAGCATTGAGGTGACATTTTCGGCTCTTGAGGGCACCTCTCGTAGACCTGTAGCACATACATGTGGACCACTACTAGAAATCCCATCATCATACCAGTCATACAATGAGCTGTCAGAAGAATTCAGTGAATTACTGCAAAACAAAGAGGCATGGCATTTCAATATTGTTTAATGACATTGTGCAGTGGTCAAATTTTTGAATGTTTTTAACCCTTTAACTTCCATTAGTGATCAAGACAGAATTTATCTTTACAGTATCAATACAATGTCAACCAGATAAGTGTTGAGAATAAAGAAAAATATCAATTTGGGGATAATAAGTTGATCCAATACTAACTTCTCTGAACTAGCATTATAAGAATTGTATAGTTGACATTTAGGAGAATTACAAATTTGATCTGTGAGTTAAAGGGTTAAAAGGTTTGAAATTTTGTATGTTGAGTTAGACTACCTTAAATGGCTCTTAGAACTAAAGAATTTTAAAATAATGTACAATGTTGACTACATATAAAAATATATCAAGGAAGACAATTTTTTGTTAAAATTCTTGTCAATTTGTTAAAACAATATTACTCACACATTTTTGATCAATTTGAGTTTAGTTATCTTGGTGGTGTTGTTGTTTTGTAATAAGGTCAATCAGAAAAATAGGTGATTGGGTGTGGACAGAAAAACAGCAAAGGATTTCCCATTCTTTGTCGTGTGAAGACAGTGTTATAAAAATTGGTAGAAAAACCAGTGACAATAATTGTCACTGGAATTATTCATGTTTATATTTCAGCCATTCTGGGACATGTTGATTTCTGTCAAGGAAGCCTTTCCACTGTCCATATCTCAATAATCCCTTGGAATGCAAACTGACTGCTGTCCTTTCCCACTGTTTGTGGCTTTAGAAAATGTGATCTATAGAACAATATTGATAACCACAAATTTCAAGTAATGTTTATTTATTCATATGTGCAGATCAAAGCTTTTACATGCCAAAATGTTACACCTTGGTAGTAATGATTGTTAATACTGTAATAAAATTATCAAATTGAATGTAATTTTCAGACTTTGGATGGTGGCCTTAACATGCATGCTAACTGTTGTGTTGATGAAACATTAAAAAAGTTATGCCAATTTTACAACGTCATCTTTAGTTATTTGATTCAATAGACTGATAAGTGACAAGCCTTTGAATATCACATTCAATTCACACAGGAATTGCTTCGCTGTAGAAGAAATGTCCCAAGTCATTAATTTTTTTTTCAGTTAATCATTCTGCAATTCTGTTATGTGTTGATATAATCTTATGGCCTCTCTTGGTGTACTAGGGTAAACCCAGCCTTTAGTTTCCAAAATATATTCAAAGTATTCAAGGTAGATATTGTCTTCCCTCTCACTCTGGCAATGCACATCCATATCCTCCACTAGTTGTTCTGGCACAGAAACTAGACATTCTTCATGTCTATGATATTCTGGTAGGAAGTACATAACATCTGGTACCCCATGAACAGAACTATATGGAGACTTGGAAATCTTGTGACTATTCCGATGATCTTTCACTTTGTCCAAGTCATCCTGAAGAAGCTTTGAAAAACAGAACCACAAGCACTCCATATGAAGAGTGTTTCCCACACAAAGCAATCCATAATCAACCATGTCCTTGAAAAGGCTTATCCACCAGTTTGATCTATTTCGCCTGAAAAAGGACCACCACCCTTCAATTCGTTGATTTGCAGGTGATGAGCAGTACCTATGAGACTTCACACCGGCCAGTTCATCTTGATCATTGGTACGAAACATGCACTGAATAGAAGCTGCAATACCGTTTTCTGAGCCACAATCAGTCACCAGGAGCAAAGGGCAACCACCTAGTTCCTTTACTTGTTTTAAGTAGAAGGCTGCAACTACTTTAGGGTCATTGTTAGACCGGGTTACTTCTAACCATAAAATTCTTCTACTGAAGCCATCCACTGCACCATGAATAGGGAAACCATAAGGTTTTAGTTTGTCATATCCTAAAAAAGATAAAATTTGTAAATTAGAAATCTAAGTAAATAAGTCGTCTAACCAACTAATCTTGAAGTGGAAAGGGCATGAGGCTAGATGCAAGATTTTACATTCCTACATGTACATTTACAATACACCACTATGATTTACGAAGTAAAAAACAAATACCGTCTAAATTCCACGATGCATTGGCTCCTTTTGAGCAGAACGTTCTTCTCTTTAACCTTCGAGATCTCCTCTCCTCTACCCCATCAGGATCAATTTCCTTCATTATTTTTGCGACCAAATTACGTGGAACATGAACATGGTGCCGCAATCGCAGGGCGTGCCAAATACTTCTGTAACCTGATAAACTTCCGGGGCCTTCCATTTCTTCACGAATGACATTTCTTATCTCTGAATCGTCCATTATCTTTGCATTGCCCTTCCTTTTTAACCTGAGACATCTCAGACGTCTCTTCAGTGTTCGCACACACATTTGAAGTCCTTCTCGTTTCTTGAGAAGACCCACAATAGCGTCATAAGGATAGCCACGATGAAAATAGCGCTTTATCACTTCGTTTACATCTTTTTCTGTCACACAATTATCGCAGATACTCTCTTGAGCATCCCCAATGCCACAATGGCTACAAAACATTACGAATACTCTTTGATTAGTTTTTCAACGAGAACGGACGTTTGAAAAATGGAGGGAAATACTCGTAGGCTCTGGAGACGAGCAAAACTCTATCCAGTCCCTCGGGCATAATGCGCACGCATGATCTGTTCTTTTTTGTTTGCAGCATTCACTTTTTTGTTTGCAGCATTCACTTTTTTGTTTGCAGCAATCACTTTTTTTTATTTGCAGCGATCACTTTTTTGTTTGCAGCATTCACTTTTTTGTTTGCAGCATTCACTTTTTTGTCTGCAGCGTTTCTTTTTCTTTGCAGCAAGTCCCTTGTGGGCCATCGTAGGAAGCCCTCGTAGGTCTGCCAGGAAAGGAACATACGGGATCTGGCATTCTTGCTGAAGTTTCCTGGCCTTTCCTCTGTGCTCTCCTTCCATTTCCTCAGATACTCCATGAAATTCAGTAGAAACTTAAACCTGAAACCAAGTGGCAACCAAAAATGTTAGTAACACCAACTACTCTCAGCTGTCAACACTGACACTCGTATCTGTCGAAGTAACATTTAATACTATTGATTGTCATCTGCTGCTCATAAATTTACAATAACAATGACATTATTCACCTAAAGTGGATGTGCCTAGTGGTGGACATTTACCGAGCCACAAATGAGAATGGATAGCAATCTGGGCACACACAAAAATCTATGCTATCCACTGTTTTAGTATATACCAATGAAATAATGATAACCTCACTGGAAAAAATTTTCATAGAAATAAGTATACAGCAATAGAATTATGGAAAAAAAAATTAAACAAATTTTGTGTTGTGCTGAAACTTCTCACAAAGAGAAGCAAAGTAGAGATGACTAAAACAACTACATGTTATTCCATTCAGGTGTTAAAAAAATAGTAATACCTTTCATCTTGATCAGATCAGTAAGGGGCTACGAATGGCTTGCGCTTCCTCTGATATTCTGTGGAACTCCGAACATTCAGACAATCAAAAAAGCCATCAACCATTTCACAGAGTTTTGCAGTTGCTGCTGCCTCTGGTGGCCCAAATTCCTTTAACACTGCAGCCACAGATGCACTAAGGACTTGAGCTGCTAGGTTCACTCACATAACAGAGTATGCATTTAGGTTGACATGTTCAAATGACAACTTAGGCAAAAGTTTCAAACCATTGTCCAAATCTTGATAGAAAATTTGTGTAATGTGCTGCCACAATAGAGAGAGACCATTGTTCCACATGGCATAAACCCATAGCTATACTTAATGGCACATTTTTCTGCCTCAAAAAGGAATTTTTCTCAGTATATATTTGACATCGTAGAGCATATCCACTACATGACTTGCTGAGGACAAATTCTTTTACTGTGATGTCCAATAAGGGTTGAATTTTGAACAAGATGTTATATCCTTCTCCTCTTTCTGCTTGAGATAGAGAGATAGAGATACTGAGATAGATATACTTTATTAACCACCATTGCAGCCATAGGCTGAATTAAGGGATATTTACAAATACTGATGATAACAAAAGAGAGAATAAGAAAAATTTTTCTACATCTTATAGACATGGCTAAAAATAAAACTGTTCTTTAAATGCTCGGTTTTACATAGGGGGAGAGTGAAATCACTTTTGCATCTCAGTGCATATTTACAACTCTTCCTTTGGGGGAGGAGGCTATGGAGATTGTGGGTGGGGTTACAGACGATCTCGTCAAACAGATCGATTGAAATCTTTTCTCTCCTCTCATGAAGTTTCGGTAGGCCAACTGTTTCTAGTGCTACACTATATGAAAGGTCAGGATAGATGATTCTGAATGCCCTTCTTTGGATCCGTGATTAGCAATATTATTGAAATGCAAAAATATTTTCAACTGTTTAACCAGAAATTTCCCCAGTAGTCTCGCTAACTAGGTTTTTGGCATAAACCCATAGCTATTTGTAGGGCAACAAATGCTTTGACTTCTTCAGGAGAGGTGTCATACCAAGAACTGAGCCAAGATGCGCGAGGCAAATCAACTGTGTTATCAAAATACTCTCCAGCATATCTGTTTGTTTCTACTGCAATAAGGTTGTGCTTCATGCGGAAAAAATATAGAGAAAAGTTAACTGGCTTGAAGTCATTAGTCGGTTGTATTCCAGAAGCCATACAGATTCAAACGGATTGAAATCCTCATAAAATTGCCAGTTAAAAACGTTATCAGCAGAAGAAGTATTTTTACGCCTACCTGCTGAACGTATTACACGAGGCTAGGGAAGTGTATCCTCGGACTGTTCTGATCCTGAGCTGTCACTTTGATCAAAGTCGCCATGTTTGGAGCTGGTGCTGCCCTTGTCAGAAATTTCATCTAAATCTGAGTATTCATCTTGAGAAATAGCTTTGATAACTTCTTCTGTCCTGAAAGAATCACAAGCAGCCATTTTCAAATGTCCCACGATATAATGAACTCAAAATCTCTGCGTTTACTATGACCGCTTGAGATCAAATTGCTTAGTGAACTCATAAAAACACAACAAACACGTGTTTTGACTATGTTTTATTTAACGGCAACATAGATTGGAGGATTGCTCAACTAGGATAACCCAATCAGAGCACTCTATAGAATTGTCGACAAAAGTCGCCTTTGGCCCTGTATGGGTAAGTCGACAAATGTCGAAAGGGTTAAGGAACACTAATAATTCAAAATTGATTCAACCCACTTGACACTTTACTGGCTGGGAATGAGCTATATTCCTATAGTTGATTCCTATGATTGATTCAACCCACTGGACACTTTACTGACTGGGAATGAGCTATATTCCTATGGAGTTGATTGAGTTGATTGATGAGATGGAAATGAATGTCCAGAAGGAGCTGATGATGAAAGTGTTGTTGTCCCTCAAAGCAATGTGGTGTTGAGTAATCAACAAAGGATCCAACTTGACCTTCTGGTTTCCAACTTGAGCATAAACAGGAACAACATTATTAAAAAATATAGACCTGTTGTGAATGCTGTTCAAGAAATGTTAAATTAATGAAAGGCAAGAGCCCATATAGAACCATCAATGAAATTGTTTGGCTTCCATCAATCAAATATGCAATGGTTGCAAAGCAATAGTCAGAAACAATGTTAAGGTGATTTGTTGTTGTTTTTGTGATTTATAAGCACAATGGTCCTATGTTGAATACTGTGAAAAAATGTGTATTCAACATATCGGTACAAGCTAAAGTATAACTGTGTGTTTCCAATTGTCTAATGAAAAGTACTATTTTGTATCAGTAAAAACCTACTTATGGTCTATCACCAATCGAGCCCTCTGATTAGTTGAGCTCCTAGAGCTGCGAGGGGTGTATTTAGTGATAGATCTCTAGTAGGGAAAAGTGCTTGTGTTAAGAACCAAAAATACATTATTTCACACCAATTACATCTTTTTATACTTTATTAGACCAATTACTAGCTTCTAGTACAATCAATACTGTTGAGGCTTAGAGTATTGATCTTTGTGACTTAGCCGACATAAGGACCATGTGACTGTAGCAAGTTGTCCCAAACACAGGTCAGGTGGTGTTGTTCCTCATATCTATTCAGGTGCAATCATGATTTGGATAGAGATGGAATGCAGTCTTGTGACCAAGACTCTACTTTGAGTCTAAAGCATATTGTTAATGAACATCAAAGAACATCTCCCCTCAAGTATTCTCGTAAGTCACCGTTTAAAAATGGATGTTTAACTGTGTAGGCGCAAGAATTTGTACTATCATTTTTTGTTAGTGTTGGTGTTTCATAGTTTCGTGTTAGGTGTTTATTTTCTCGTCTTCCATTAGTGTCCTTTGTCAATTACCAGTTTTGTACTTGTTATATTTATTTGCATATCATATATATATTGGTTGCACGTAATTTATTTGGTTAGTTGTCTACTTTGTGAAAATTACCGCTACATATCTAGCTCTGGGTTTCATGTTTTCGTCTTTGGGTTGGTCACATTCGTCTTTTACCGTATTCAACAATGTGTCAAGTTTGTTCTAGTAAAGTTTGAAATACGTGTGATTAGCGTTTGCGGCTATAAACTGAACAGCAAGTCAACACATATAAAATGTTTTTTAATCAAGTTTATTAGTAATGCATATAAAATAGTTGTTTTTTCTTAAATTTATCTTACAAAAGTTACACTGAAAAGATTGTCAAATTAGGGACAAATAATGTGAAATGGTTTCCAACACTAGCTACATTCATTCATGATCTTTGAAAACCAGATTAAGTAGAAAAAAAACTAAAAGTATACAATACTTTGCACTATATAGCACTATATAGTACTAATTAAACAATAAAAAGCTTAATATTATTAGCATAATTCTGCACTATTTAGTATTGGTGTTTGCACACTTTTAGTGTTTGTGCTCTAAACGGACAGAAATGTTCATGTAAAAACAGGAAAGTATATAACGAGTATAATGGCAATATAGCCTTGTTTAACTCCTTAAACAAGCAAAACTAGAACTGCAACAACAATTGGAACTTCAGAAACTGCTTCATCTTCAATGACTTTTTAGGGGCATATTTAGAAGTCATTCCTCCATGCTGTAGACTATTCAGAGTAGGGAATGCATTTAGAAGTTCTGTTGCTGTTGAAGTTGTTGTGTTACTGCTACCAGGTCTTGCTGATGTAGAGTTGGCTGTAGTGCTTCCCGACCCACTCTCTGTGGGTTTAAGCCTTTGTTCGATTGTATCTAACTCTTTACTGTTGTAATTGTTGAGTTAAGATCAGGCTTGTCTTGCAATGTTGCTCAAAACTTGACGAAAATCATAACTGCTGCCTGCCATCTTTGCCATGGTGGTAAGTTAGACCATGAAGTTCATGGTTGAGTGAGAACTGGGCACCAGAACAAGTGCACATATTGCATCATACCATATGGAATGAAAAAATTTAGCATATATATTTTTGAGTCATTCTGAACTGATTTATGAATTGAAGATAAATATAATTTTTGCCCAATTATTTGAGAAACCACAAATAACTGAAGTTAAAGGAATGTTAATCATGAAAGTTTTGAAGGAATAGTTGGAGACATCTTTTTGGGGAAAATAAGAATAAACTTTTGGAATTGACAATCAATATTTTTGTTCTGAATACTGTCCATAACAGTGCCCATATGTGAGTTCTGCTAGGAACATCAGAGTCCTCTTTGATCAACAAATGACTCTTGTCGAACACGTCATCTTAGGAATACAGCCAAAATAAGAGACAGTAGTTTGTGTAGTGTGATCGTCCGGGTGAGTGTAGTTCTGAAAAGAACTGTTATTGGTGACTGACGTTTCGACTATCTGTGCGATAGTCATCTTCAGAGTCAAGTAAGGAATAGTTGTCAGTCGATGATGTTATAAAGTCTGGTCTGTTGAACGTGATTGGTCTGTTTAGCCGTGATGTGATTGGCTGGAAGACTCGTGTAGAGTTTGTTAACAGTCATTGGTCGGTTTCGATCCGTCTGTTGTTTGTCGGTCTGTTTGTCGGTGTGTTCACGTCGTTAATGAGTCGTTTGTAAGGTGCTGGTAATTGTTGACATCTGTTGAGAGGCGTCTGTTCTAAGTTAGTGAACCAGCTTTCCAGAGTCAGTCGTTGAAAGTAGTTTGTACTGTAGGTTAAGCATTTAGCAGAGTCCCAGTCGATTCTGTGATTAGTTTGTCGGTGATGTTCAGAAATGTGATTGTTTACATCGCCATTTCTAGTAGATCGTTTGTGTTCAGTTAGTCGCGTGTTAAGGTTTCTACCAGTCTCACCAATGTAGGAGGCCTGGCAGTCGGAGCATTCAATCTTATAAATCGCTCCCTGTCTGTTGTTGGGTTCGTCTTTGTCTTTAACATTGGTCAGCAAATGTCGTAAAGTAGACTTTATAACATCATCGACTGACAACTATTCCTTACTTGACTCTGAAGATGACTATCGCACAGATAGTCAAAACGTCAGTCACCAATAACAGTTCTTTTCAGAACTACACTCACCCGGACGATCACACTACACAAACTACTGATACTCCTGGGTTCAAACCATTTACTTTAATAAGAGACAGTGTCACAAAAAGACACTGAAATCTTAGTTCATGCTTTAATTTCCCCTAAATTAGATGGTAGTAATTCATTACTCTATGGCCTTCCTAAATCTCTGGTTGATTGTTTACAAGCTGTCCAAAACTGTTCTGCACACCTTGTAACTTGTTCCAGGAAACATGGTCATATCACACCAATCCTCACAGTTACACTGGCTTCCTGTGTACAGCTGCATCAAATACAAGATACTTCTGTTAAACTTTAAAGCTGTATCACAGAAATATTGCAACAACAAACCATCAAGAAGCATAAGATCTTCCTCTAAGAGGCTCCAGGCAATACCATCGGCCAAATTGAAGAAGCATGGCTGTAAGTAAGTAAGTAAAAGCTTTATTAATGTGTCAATGTATTTAGCTTTCACAAGTAATTAGAGACACAAAAAGAAATAAATAAATATGATAATATAATTTTTTTTACAAATAAGAAATGATGAAAGATGAAATATAATTCATATGAATAACATGTATAAATTGTGCAATAAAAGCTAGATATATAAAAGGTGGTCTCTAACGGTTGCACAGGTTACAGCAGCTATTGTTATTGTTTAAGAATGATGCTAGGTCTTTTTTTCCTAATATTCTTTTTAAAGGATTCAATATTCAAGGAGCCTTTCTGCAGATCATTCTCATTTGCAGCACCCACCATTTGAACTCACTGCCAGTGATCGTAATCTTGATGATATTTAAAAATTTAAAACTTCTATAGACTTTCTTATTCAAACAACATTTTGATTTAAGTTCTGTGAGACATATTGCAATTAAGAATTTCAACTTATAATCTTTACTTTTAATTCTAATCTTAATTTTCAGATACAAATTTTTAACTTGTTCTTTTACTGAAGTAATTTTTTAATCGAAAATTTTCAATCTTGAATACTCAGTTTTAGAGTGCCATGAGCATACAGATATGGTGCTATAGAAATCCTTACTATTATTGTTGTAAGTGGCCTGTGTGTGCTGTTTTCTCTAACCTTGTTTAAGTTCTTTGTTGCCTCTTGCAAAAGGTCTGTGGTGAGCATTTGGGCATATTCTGTCATTCTTTCTTCGTGAACTTCTCATGTTGCATTTGTGGTCCTAGTGTTGGTTTTTCCACTGTGCAGAATGTTCTTAACAAATGTGACTGAGGCTTGTTTTGATAACTCTGACATGTTATCATAAGATACAGTTGAGAAAGGTTGAACTGTCTTTCAGTAAGAACATTGTTAACTGGAAGACTGAAAATGTGCTTGGCATAGAACTCAAACAAGTTTGGAGTGGCTTCTTTGCTTATGAATGAGCCCTGTGACTCCTTTAGTTTCCAAAGGGTAGCCCATTTAATTAATCCAACTCTGTCCATAGACACCAATGTGAGAATGTTCTGTCCATGAACATGAAAGTTATTTTTCACTGACTTGTCTCATTGATTTTCAGATCTGACTGAAATTGCACGAAGCTTTAAAACCAAATGCTAGAAAGGACTTTGGTATCTCTGATCAGCTATCATGCCAAAAAACTTAGGAAAAGTTAACCTGTTTGTTCCATGATCTTTGACTACTTTCATTGCTTCTTGCAACATTGACCTTAACACTTGTTTGTGAAAATGGTTAATAAGTGCAGGGTCCTTCAACATTTCACTTAAAGTTTCATGGTGCTTCAGAACAGTTGCTGGCCATAGCCATGCTAGGTAACCACTGGAGCATTCAATGTCTGCATCACTAGCTTGGGATATATTCAGAGATGGGATTATAAACTTATCTGGGAGCCAACTGTTACCATAAATTTTGCATTAATTGTGAATACCATTTTGTCAATAACATTTTGTTTTGCCACAACAATGCCATTGTCAAGTTAATTTGTACTTTATTTTGTAATAGTTGTCACCAATGTTGCATTTCGCAGCTAGGCAATGTAGGCAATGTAGTTAACCACTACAATAATAAACAAAGGAAAGTGGAGGAAGGTACATGTAAACATTTCAAAATAAAGTCAGATGTGTAAATTAAGTGAGGCCAAGTATGCTGTGATAATTTAGCTTTTCAAGCTGTCACCAATCTACAGCATCATCAGGGAATGATTTACATGTCTGACTTTTTAACACTATGCCACTCAAGGATGCTTGACTTCGAAATCAACTTGAGTTTTTGTTACTCTCACACGAAACAAGTTAAGTTTGAAAATATGTTAGCTAGAAAGTTTTAGAACCCTTCAACTTACACTAATTGTGAGCTTTCACAGAGCAAAACTGTCAATATATGTTTAGATGTTTTTGGATTTGTTGTCGTTCTTAGTTTTGGAGATTTGGAGTGAGTAATTAGGTCTTAAGACGTATTTTGAACCATGCCCTGCTGGGTATTTTACTTATTTTTGCTCTCTGTTTGTATATGCAAGAAATTCTTGGATAAATAAGTAACAATCGTACAAAATTCCAGTTCTCAGAAAAAAATGTCTGCAATTGCATATTAAGAGTTTGTCAAAAATTGCATCAATCCTATGAAAATCCCACAAAACTTGCACAGCAAATAAAATTATAGTAAATAGTGTCCCACCACTCAGTTTGCAACTGTCAGAAGAAAATTTATACCTGAGTGATTGCATTACTTTCAAATCCTTTTTATCACTACCAACAACCAAAATCTAACTGACAGACATAACATGATGACAATTTCCATTATTATCTCGTGGACTCCCTCTTTTAACTACAATTTGTTGATGTGTTGTGCAATGGCACCTCTCTCTGTAGATTTGCAAGTTAAAAGACTAGTGTTTTCAAACTTCCAGCCAAAAATTTTCACATTTATTGGTCATGTTAAAACAGAAAAGGTAATTGTAAAAGTATAGTTCATGTACAGTCTTCAAAGCTGGAAGCACCATTACTATTAGCTGACATTTGCAGTTGCCTGCTGGGTTATCCAGGTTTATCATAAACAAATTCTTGCCTGCTATTAATGACTGATTCCAATCTTTCTGCTGAAGGACAAAAGTAGACAGCATTTTCCATTCTGTGGAAGGCAAATATTTCATTATGAGAGCTGACATGGTGAGGCCACTGCCAAGAAGGTAGGCCATGCAGTTCTGAAAGGCAAGGTATTCCATGGCAGGGCTGCTTCCAGCAACATTTCTCTAAAAGAAGAAATACACACATATACTTCTTTTATTCTAGAAACAATATATGCTTTGGTCTTGTAAACTAGTAGTGGATGCTTGTGATTAATGTTCAATTTCAAAATGTACAGAAGGAAAGGGATTTTGTCCAGTCTGTAAGTGTTATTTAAGGGTCTGGAAAGCTTTTTCAGATGAGGAAGCTTGACAATGTAACAAATCCCTTTCATCCATGGTAAATAAAGGGATACTTAAAAGAAACTTGCTTGAACTAGAGAAAAACAAACAATCATGGGAATAGTACAAGAAAATATGGTGTAAGCACTATGTTTTGCACCATGTTGCATACTGTCATGTCTCCCATATCCTGCTATTGCCATATATATCCTCTCACTTTTTTTCAACACTTCCAGCATTTTTTCTTGGCATATCTTCCAGTATAGGTATGTAGTAGGAAAGAGCTTCCCCTAACCAAAACATTGAAAGTTTATCACCTAAAACATTGATTTTGTAATTTTATAACACTTATGGGCTGTGCAAGGTAGTGTCTAAATACACAATACTCCCCTTCTCCATATTGCTAGCTACAATTGAGGAAAGAGGAGGCAGACCATTAGCAATGCAGCTAGCCAACCCAACAAACATTAACATATTTTAAAATTATACAAATGGAAATATTGGATGACAGGAAACAATCCAATATATACAAATAGAAAGCTTACCCTTTGATATCTGAAGTAACCTCTAAGGGAAATGCATTACAAACCCATGAGTTTGAAGGGGCACTTTGAATGCAGAGTTTCTGTAACCCTTGCGAAATGGCTTTTGGAATTCCTAGGAATTCCTAGGAAAATTCTAGGAATTCCTAGGAATTCCTAGGAATAAAGGTGTGAATTTTCACGGTAAATTCGGACTGGGAATTCCTAGGAATTCCCAACCATAACAACTCTGGTTCTAAAAACCTAGAAATTCCTAGAAATTCCCAGAAATTCCCAGAAATTCCAAGTTTATAGCCAACAGGACTTGGAATTCCTAGGAATTCCAACTCAGAGAACCAAGGACTTTCCCTGAAAAGCTGTAAATCTAAGAAATTCCTAGGAATTTCTGGGAATTTCTGGGAATTTCTGGGAATTTTTAGGAATGTTTAAGAATTACTGGGAATTTTAAGCAAAAATTTGAGGCTAATGATATAAAATAAATACTTAAAATTAAAAAAACCCAGCTAAAATTCAAGTATTCAATGAAATTTATTTAGAAGCTTAATTAAGGCTTACATGTAAAATATTTTTGATTAACATCAATGTGTGGTAATATTAGGATGGAATTTGATTTATTTTTCTTTTCTTGAAAGCTTCATACAGATTAATCCTCAATTACAGCTATTCATATAAAATAGTTCTAATCAATCATTAAATTTGGTTTGACACAAATTGTAAATAAAATCTGTTGATTCTTTTCCATAAAATACATTATCTTAAGTTATATTTATATAGTTATATTCTTGGGAGTGAAGGGGCTAATTACAGACAAATAAAATTGATTTTTTGATTAAAATCTTGTTGTAACTGTAACAATAAATTAGAATGAAGTTATCCTAAACTGCAAACTTAGCTGCTGTTTGTACTGTTTGTATTTTTTTTCCTGGGCTCACAATGGGTTGGCCTTGAATGAGGTTGTCAACAAGAACCTTGACCATTTTGTATCTGGATTCCTTGACATCTGAATTTGAAAAAAAAAAATATTATTAAAATATGTATGTTTAAAGCTTAGACCAGGCTTTTAAGATGGCTATGAGGAAAAGGGCATTCATTGGATTCTCAAATTGAGAAATCTCTGTTATGGAGTTAGTACATCTCTCATGGATTTTACTAAAAAAGGGCTGAATACATTATTTTGTTTTTACCAAGGAGGGCTTCTTTATGTACTAAGGTTTGTTATGAATCTTGAATGTTCCCAAACGTGACTAGAGGAATCTTGAAACCTTAGTGATAGGTTTATTTCATTGTAAAGCATAAGCTTAAGAAACTGCGGCATGCAAGTGACCGATTCGATTCTCAGAATTATTCTAGTTTCAGTTGCGCCGAGCGTTATGTAAGCTTAATTCAACCTGCTACATCTACTCTTTTATAAGATTTTGATCACAACGAATATCGCAATTTTTACTCACCACAAACTTTCAAAATCGTAGCTTTACAGATGGCCACTCGACCCTTGTTTGTACCGGTCCATATGTCAACTGTTGTCCCTTCTTTTAACTCCACGGCGCCAACGACTTTCTTCTCTTTTACAACACTCACGCTATTCTCGTTTTCCCATTGAACCACAATAAAAGCTATCTTTAGAAATGTTATATTAAGCAAAACAGTTGAGAAAAGCGATCAACCGATGAAAAGTACATTCAAAGATGAGCGCCAAATGGAGTCTTCTTTGTTTCCGATCACGGGCATGATCACGTGGATCTTTTAGGACTTGTCATTGGCTAGCAAAGTGAATCCGCTGGCTTGCCGATTGCAGTGTTAAGAGAAGCGTCTAACTTTATTCTGACTTCTCCGACCGGTTTTCTGCTTCTAGAAGATGGATAGCTTGGTGATATAAATAAAGATGTGAGCTCACTCTATGTAGAAATAATCGACAAGAATCGATCGTATTACAAATGCACGATTTGTGGCCGAAAGTTGTCGAGGAAACAAAGACTCGAAACTCACTTGAGTTGTGTTAATGGCAAAGGTGAGAAATAACACAAGCCAATCACAGTTTTGAATGCGACTACAAATCGTCTTTCACCCTCATATTTATAAAAGAAGGATACCACATTCGGAAGTGTTAGAGATACATAGATGATCCCAGTGTACCAGTACCTAAATCTACAAAGCTTGACCGTAGCAAGCGTTCAGCAACACGTTCCAACACCGCCATCTCGATTCCTCAGTCAGTCGTTTCCACTGAACTTAAAGCAGTATTGACAACAGAGTAGAGTGCGTCTTACAAAGGAGAAACATTTGTACAAGAGACAGGAGTAGCTATATGCGATTACAGAGGTGCGTTGGAACTCTGGTCCACAAATAGTTATGCACTGCCCGGAGTATAAAACAATTTTGTTGATAGCTGACAGACAGAGAAGAACAACTAGTAAACTTAAGAGCTGTTATTATTGAAGTATGACTAGCACTTTTCATTTTTATATAAAGAAGGACTTGTAATTTGCACCAAAAATAAAAAGATGTAATATTTTTTTGGGAGATCCAGTGATTGGGACATTTAAGAAATTAAGTTATGAAAGGAAACTTGGTTGGTACTTCTCACTACTAACAAGTCTTGTTGACAAATATTTTCAGATCAGAGTTTCAAATAAAGTAAATTGAAGACGTCATATAAAAGGTGTTTTTCCTCAAAGGGTACATTGACTACCTCTGTCTTGTCTGCATGCCAAATGTTTGCAAAGTGTGTGGATGATCCACAAGTATTGGAACTCTTACAAAAATGTTTTGTAAGAATAAAAACAGCAAAACAAATACAGCAATTAGTCATGAAAAAAGAGCAAAAAACTGAAAAAAAGCAGCAACAACAATCATGAAAAAAGAAAGATTAATAAGGTGTTGAATTTGTTTGTCTAAGGCATGAAATTTCTACTAAAAGTATTGTCAACAAAAAGTCTCTGACAGCGTTTGACACAACTGAGCTTGACTATTCCAAGGTTTTCTAACAAAGGCAACCAGTAATGTAGGTTAGGGAAGTAAGATAATAATGTAATTATTGTTAATTATTGTGGAAGTTAGCAATTTCCATTTAACATAACTGACAGCTGGTTCATGAGAAAATTCATATTAATGTAAAGATTTACTAAAACTTAGTTTGAGTAATAAATTTCATGATCTTTAAGTTATAAACATGTACATGTATGTATATCTCTTGGTAAGTTTTGTATAGAATACCTTTTATTGAGCCAAAGTTTTAAGCCTCTGAAATTACTCTTTTTCTTAAAACCTTCACATTCAAGGTATTGAGAATTTCTTAGAATTTATGTGGACCTCAGGGTATTAAAATTGCCTCAAATTCAATTCCCAGAAATTCCCAAGAGTGCCACACTTCTTAAATTATAGGTAGTTTGTAAAACTGAGAATTCCTAGGAGTTCCTAGGGATTCCAAGTCCTCACAAAACTGGAGTCTTCCTTTCCCAGAAATTCCCAGTAATTCCCAGCTTTTTAAATCAGAGTTAATTTGCATAGTTGGGAATTTTTGAGAATTCCTAGGAATTCCTAGGAATTCCCAGAAATTCCCAGAAAACTGGGAATTCAGTTTGCAAGGGTGACATTTGCATAATTGGGAATTTTTGGAAATTCCTAGGAATTCCTAGGAATTCCCAGAAAACTGGGAATTCAGTTCACAAGGGAATGCAAAACACAGCAAGAAATTCCTTGCAGGCATTTTTGTCCCTTCCATTTCAGGCTGACCTTTCTAGATGTGCTCCTTTTTAGGACAAGTAGTGCTTTTGCAAGTTGGTTTTAACTTCAACCATTGTCCCTTTTGAGCATGTCTCCACTAGTGGATTATCTGTTTGGCAAACAGGACAAATGGAAAACAGCAGTAGCAGGTGAGACAGAAACACAATAAACTTGGAGAGTTTTTGGAGAATGTCATCCATTGGAAGCCTAAAGACAATAAACCAGAAGCAAAACCTAAGTTTTAGAGTTTAAATCATCATGCTATAAACCATAGCCACATACCAAGACATTTTTTCATCTCCCTTTGATTCTGTGTCAGTTTCTGTCTCTGTTTCCGTTTTGCCTTTGCCTTCCTCAACCTTTTCCTCCTTTTCTTCCTTGTTTTTCTCCGAACTACCTTCTCACAGCTGTGATGGTAACTTTTGATGCTCTTAAAGAAATAAAACAATAAAAATAAGCATAAGAGGGTTCAATGGATAGCTTTTTAATCATTTGCTCTTACACAAACCTTTCTTAGTGTTGCTGAGAGATTCATTCTTGTCCTGCAATTGTACCTTCCAGTCAATCACTTTATTTTCTAAGATCCTGTTTTTATTGTATGACTTGCAACCAATGCAATCTTCAATCTGCATTGAGGCATTGCAGAATTCTGTTAGAGGAATCTTGTAGTCAGGGGACTTCATTTCAACCACCCTGTCAACAGTTACTTCAAGGTGTTTCAATGGTTCATTATCAGCAGTATCACTACTTGTTGCAGCCTTGACATTTTTTAGGATCTATAGAATAAATAATGAAAATTGAACTTCATATCTTTAGTACAGAAATGCCCAGAGAAATATGTACCTGTCAACAATCTCTTGTTGACATTGCACTGATGCTTGAGGAGGTACTGCTAGTACAGTTGCCAAGAAGTGCACATTGGATCAATGGAACATCAGCGATACCGATGTCATCCACAATAAGCCATGGCACAAAAGATAGCTTAGCTTCCCTAAGAACAGGGAATCTCATTGGGAAATCCTCTGGCTTGAAATGTATTAAACATATGTGTCAGTTCAAAGTCGGCGTCCACTTAGTACACTTCACACTCATAAACTGAATCCACCTCATTCGCCTTTTCCTTACCTCTGGCCTTTGATTGCCTTTAAATGGAATCTTGTGGGGATAAATATTCTTCTTCAAGGCTTGGTATTCAAACAACCCTAAACTACACATCAAAACAGAATTTCTTGGCTTGAAAGATCATAAACAATAGATTCCACTCTCACTTTGCTTCTTTGATAAACTTGGACCTACTACCTTGATTTCAGCAATATTGGGGTACCAATACTCTTCTACAGAGCCAAAGAGATACAGGAAGCCCAAATTCACTTCAATTCTGGACTTTTGTCACCTCGTGAAATAACAAAGATGCATCAGAATCACTCACAAATCTTACCAGACACCTACATGCTTCTAAATTTAAAATTGTTTTAAAAAGGTAAGTACTGGTTTTATAAGTCTTCAAACTATGATGGTATGTTGACCTGCAGGGACTGCAAATATCATACCCCATGTCTTTGTAGGAGTTCATTCGTACAAAATTAACATCTCAACCACATATACACCAGAAGTCTTTCAAACATAACAATCCAGAGATAAGTGTCATTAAGCTCAGCCACTCGTTTTTCTGATGTCTACATTTAGCTTTGTTTAGTTAGTGCTATCAAACAGTGTATCTGGCAATTATAGTCTGGTTACCAAGCTACTAGCTCAGGAAACCTCATGATGTGAAATATACATACATAACATTGTTTTTTTAGCACAAGAGGAACCAACAGTTTCATGTAATATCAAAGTTGCTGTGCTTCTTGGGTCAATGACCTTCAAGGCAAAGCTTACTTATTAAACATGCCTTAACTTAGTGGTGAAAGTGAGTGTGTGACATGTGAAGAGACTGGTATTTCCCAAGGTAAAGGCCACACATGATGCTATCCACATAGACCTCCAAAGGAAGGGCCCCCAAATGCACCACACAGACACTGTTAGAGAACTCAGCTCAAGCAACTCAGAGAAAAAAAGGTGAAAATTCAACATTGTCGCGAATGCCCTAGGGCCAAACTTCACGATATCACAGTATAAACTTGGTTTTAGGTGATTTAATTCACGGTTTTCAGGTACAGTACTCCCTCACTCTCTCCAGGCAACTCAACTACATCATACAATACAATGTAAAAACTAACGATCTGTCAACAATGGTGTCCTGTATCTAAGTTACTCGATCAAGCTGTCAATCAATACGAGATACTTGGCACTTGACCATCTTTGCTTTCTGACTGTCATTGACATGTAATCTAAATATCCTATCATCACATGTTTTAAAGGTTCTCGCTCGAAATAATTATCTTGAAATGTTTGTATTAGTCACGCAATCTCCAACACACTCCCCCTGTTTGTCTCTGACGGAGAGAAACACTAAACCTAAGTGGTACTAACAACCAACTCACGTAAATCAATTACAGTCAATCAAGTGTTCATAATCACAGTTTAGTGTTCCTTGAAATCCTGTCTAGTCCATTTCAGTAGCAATTTCCTGGATCCTCAGGTTTGCTGCCACTGCAGCATCTCGTCGTGGTCTGAATGTGGGTGCGCCTGGGTTAAGTTGCACTGAATTCTCTATAGCAGCTCTGTCGCACGTCAACTCTTATGGGTAGAGCTGTCGGATTGCTCTCCCTAGGGTGGCTTTCCCGGTTCGCAGCTTGGGGACTCGCACAATTCCATCTCTTCCAGCAATCAGGTCCTCTATGATGCCGAGCTTCCACTTGTTTCGGTTACGGTCATCATCTTTGATAATTACCACATCCCCCTCGCACAAGGGAGTGGCATGCCCCTCGTGTTTCAAGTTGTGCTGTTCTCGGAGGGCAAAAAGATATTCACGGCTTCATCACTTCCACAGTGTGTCTTTGCAGGTTTTCAGGTACTTGGCTCTTTTGTGTAGGTCAACATCCTCCTCTCTCCACAGTTCTTGCTCAAGCAGGCGGTTGGATTTCTGAAATAAGAAGCTTGCAGGGGTGAGTAGCGGGAGCTGTACATCATCTTCAACATAGGACAAGGGGCGTTGATTAAGTTGGGTCTCCACCTTGAGCACCACTTCACACAACTCTGTCCAACTTAGCATTTCTTGCCCGATAGTTTTGTAGAAGGCACGTTTGAAGACTCCCACAAGCCGTTCAAACTGTCCACCCCACCAAGGTGCATGAGTAAGGTTGAACCTCCGGGTGATCCGCTTCTCTGCCAGGTAAGCTTGCAGCTGTTCGTCCGTCTGAATTTCTTTAAGCCAGTGTGCTGCTCCGATAAAGGTTTGTCCATTGTCTGAGAATATAGTGGAAGGGCGTCCTTGGTGAGCAATCAAGCGCTTTAAGCTTCCTAGGAAGGTTGCAGTTTCCTGGTTTGGCCAAACTTCCAGATGTAAGGCTCTTGTCAGGCTGCAAGCGAACAGTACCAGGTAGGCTTTTCCTTCCATGCGCGGAGACTTCCTGTACTTAATAGGACCTGTAAAGTCAACACCAACCACTTTAAAGACGCCCGAGTGCTCCATTCTCTCCAGTGGTAGCAGCCCAGGAGGTGGGGCTGCAACAGCAATAGCCTGAAAGCGCTTACAACCATAGCACTGTTTGATGAGTTTCTTGAGCAGGCGCCTTAGACGTGGAATCCAATGCTGTTATCTAACTTTGGCCATGGTGAGGCTCACTCCCAGAGTGGCCAGATGTGCTAGTTGCACCAACTTCTCTGCAAAGACTGTAGAGTCTGGGACGTAAATCGGATATATGCCTTGCAATCGTCCTCAACACTCTAGCACTCCATCTTGATTCTTCTGTAAGTTGAGCCTGTGTCTAGATATGCCCAGAACATTGTCCCCCGGATTTTCAGTGGTACTATGGCAGGTAGGGACTTTTCCTCAACGGATGGGGTGTATCTGCTTAGAGTGGCATTGGGATCCTACGTCTTGTTCCCCTTAGGCTTATCACACAAGCTGGTGTGGTGTTTGCTCTTGCACCTATAGCATCCCCTGCTACAACATTCTTTCGCAGTGTGCCCTGAGCAGGCGCAATTGTAACATAGCTGTTTTGCTATAAAGAATTCCCTCCGTTTCGTGATTTTGTTGTATGTTGGGCACGAATCTCCCCAGCGGTTTTGGTTGCAGAACAGGCAGTGGGGGTCCTTCTGGTTAAAGTAATGGCGTTCTTTCTCTTTGTATCTGTTCGATCCTTATAATTGTCTTCGGCCTTGTTGCGCTTGAGCCATTTTTGGATAGAATCAATCAACTTTTCCATGTTCCAATCTTCCCACCCCTCGTCTGTCCTCGCCAGATCGGGTTTCACTTGGGGGAGCTTGTTTAAGGTTGACAGAACGAAACCTTTGAGCATCTCTCCCTCCCCCAAAGTTTGTAATGCGTCAAAATTCTTGGTCAACTTCTCATAAAATTCGCACACCCTTTCGTAATTTGATCCTCTGGTCACTGGCAAGTTAATTATCTGTTCCATGTGTGTAGCGACAACAGTTTTACTCTGTCCAAACTCAGTCTTCAACCTGTCCCATGCAGTTTTGTACCCCAGTGCACCCGGCTTTAAATTAGCTAATCTACTTCTCACCTTAGGGGCCACCAGCTCCAAAAGATATCCATATTTCTCTTCATCGGATAATGGTTTGTCGTGTATTTCTGATGTAAACATGTTCTGAAACCTGATCCAGTCAACTGGAGTGCCATTGAAAGGGGTTATCTTGAGCTCTGGCAGCTTCGCACTGGCGGCTTTCGCGGCTTTTTTCATTCTGATTTTCTTTTCCGCCATTTCCAATTCTGCTCTCATCTTTTCTTCCCAAAGTTCCTTACTGACAATTCCCGGGTTTAATAACGAAAATGAAACGAAAAATTACAAAATAACTGGCCTCACGATCCTTGTGTTGTTTGCGTTGTTTGTCCTCAAAAACCTCCTTCTTTCACAATACCCTTCTGTTTCCTATTACAATTTCACTTGTCAATCATATGAATACTAAATGTGATATCCGGTTGTAACGCTAGACAGTCACGCTAGTTCTGGTCAGCTTAGCATACTTGGCTGTAATAAGGTCAGGACCTGTGCCACAGCCAGTTCTTATACTTTTGATCTGCTGTTCTACTTCCTTAAGGGAGACTGGACATAGTGAGAAGAAGTAGTTACCATAATCTGACAAAAAAGTGATATATTTTTTCAGACATTCTGATGAGGATGGATTGGTTCCAGTATCCTTTACATGGTCTTCTTAAAGTGGAAGTTCAACTCGTCAGGATCAGCAGCAATAGGCTTAGGGTCAGAATTAAGAATACAATGTACCATGCGCCAAAGCTCCACCTTTAATTTTTTCGACAAAGTACCTTTTGATGGAATGTACATTTTGATGTGTGATCTTTGTTCTGAGTAAATTTCGTATGCCTCTAAAAAACTTTTTCCTCTGATTTAGATTGATTGGCTTGATATCGAAGGTCATTCCCCTGCATTTGAAGCTGTTAAATATCATCTGATTTTAACATGGCACAGGAGGGTGTGTGACTCTAATTTTCCTCAAAGAAGCATGTCTGTCAAGGCATGAAGTAAACATTGAATTAAATAAGTCCAGATTTTCATTGATGTCGTTTGTACTGTTGTTGCCTTTTGTTGAACATTGTAAAAAAAAAAATTTCTTGTTCCAGTGTTGGGAGGCCTGTGCCTCCCATAGGGCATAGCAGGCTCTAAAACATGCAGAAGAAATGAGTCGGACATGTTGTTGTAGTTTTTATTTTATCCTTACTGCAGATTCCCTAAAGCTCGTACATATTTAAATCATATAACTGATCTCAATTGTTTGGAGCTTAGAAATGAATGTTGAATTAGCGACTACATGTAGTGTAGATGAGGTCTAAGGGAAGTTTTAAAAAATCCTCAATGAATTTTTGTTAGTCAAGTTCCTTTTCATTTCTCATGAACTTGAAGTGTGGTTGAAAACGCTTCGCACAAGCATTCATACAGATCATGATCACAGACAGTTGGACAAGGAAGAACATTGATGTAGGTTACCTGGTTTGGTGCATTGGATATTATATGGTTGATCAGCCTACTTGATTATCACATGACGCAGGTAAGTACTTTAACATGCTGGTGAAGATTCTGAGAATCTAACATGTTCTTATACTGGACAACTATTGCTGAGTTAGGATAAAGCAGATCGATGTTGAAATTCCCCATGATTAGTAAAGCACCATCCCATTCAGTTATGCAGGCAAGGAGATTTTCAAATTGCTCCATCCATGTTTTGTAGTCAAGAATGCATTCTGATCGATAAATAGTGGCAAGTAATAATTTGCTGTGTTTAGTGTGACTGGGTATCTCTAACTACAAATGTTCAATTTGGGGTTCCTTATTTTCAATATCACTTCTTCTTTTATACTTGATGTGGTCTTTTATATAAACACCCACACCACCATGCTTTGTGTGTTCAAATGGGCAATACTCAGTTGGTTACCTTTGGACAGAAGAGCTTGCAAATGGACATCGGCATCAGTTGCTACATTACTCAAGTCATGAGCTTGTGCAATTGTAAGTTTATCATCCACAGAGAGTGAAATAAAATCATATTGACTGCATTTTGCAAGTGGGAACTCAGTGAATGAACATTTATATCAGGTTCTGACTGGCTCCATGATAGTCGGAATGAGGAAGGATACCACATCTACCATTTGTTAGAGCTGCTAGGTGTTCAAATCACCCTGGTCTAATTTCATGGGCTGTCTGTCTTCTATTGCACAAGGATTGTTTCATCAGTTGTGGGTTTTTAGTTCACTGTTATCGAACATCTTTATTGACGACTTTACTGCCAGACAATAAAAGAACTGCGTTCAAATCCTAAAAGGAAGTTACATTGTTATGAAATGCTCAGATAATAAAATATACGAGATGATTTGATATTTACCCAGTGAGTAGGCTTGGTCCACATCTGACAAATGACTTACATTAGTGTTATGACAACATTATAACGTATCTCATTAGCGGATAAATTAACTTAATGATCGATTATAGAATTTCTCGACAAAACAGTCATATCCAGACCTAGTAACAGTGTAGGTCTGGAAAGGGACAAGGGAGTTTTTTTTTTATATTTTATTTGTTTTTGGGTTTTTACAGTTTTTACAAGTACGCAAGATACATCACAGATTTCTACATGCATAAATTTACATCACACTACTCTATTACACAAAGAAAATACCACTGCACTGGACTACGAGAATAAAAGAAAAGAAAGAAAAGAAAGAAAAAAGACAAAAAAAAGAGGCATCGCGTATTGATATAAATAATAAATTAGTTCAGCTATTGTTCTATCAGTTGAAGGAGGGGTTTCCATTTGTTGTAATGGATCTCAAGTTTATTATTCTTTCAGGCTATAAAACGTTCTATTTGAAACGTACTCTTAATTCTTTCGAAAAAGGATTTAAAGGATAGAGAAGTCTTATTTAGCTTTGTGCGATAAATAAAATATTTACCTTCTAGTACAATATAATTAAGAAGGATTCCGTCATTGTCATGATTAGGCGCGTCAAAAAAACCAAAAAAAATTATATCTTTAATATCAGGAGACTTCAAAGTAATGCCGTGAGTTTAACATGACAGTGACTGCATCCCAGAAAGCATGCACTCTTGGACAATAAAATAACAAATGTTCTAAAGTCTCTAACTCCTTTTTGCAAAAATAACACAATGGGGAGTCTACTTTCTTAAATTTAAACAACATTACATTTGTGTATAAGATTCTATTTAGTATTTTATATTGAAACTCCCTTAGTTTGGTATGCAAAGTTGTTTTAAAAGGCAGTAAATAAATCTTCTCCCAATCAAGATGAAAAGTGTCTGTATTAAATGCTTTGTCGTATTTCTTCATTGCAGTTGGTATACTAGATATCTTAGAGACGAAAATCTGGTACAATGATTTTGAGTAAAGCTTCCGTAAAGTCTTCTGTTCACCATCAACCCACAGGGAGAAATTACTTAGATTTTGGTATTGTGTGTTTCCGTAGATAGAAGTCCTGTTTAGTTTCAATTCTCTACGCCATTCTTGTGGGAAAGCATTGAGGAGACGGAAAATTAGGAAGCGATCGACCGGTGAGAGAGATGAACGCCATGGCTCCTTATCCAATTTAAGCTCGCCATTTTCATCATAGAGGTTGCCAATTTTTGTTAATCCTGCGTCAAAAAGCTTTTTACTATAAACTGATCTGGAATCAATGCATATAAACGTGTTGTTCCATAAGACCTGATTTACTATATCTGAAAGCGAGGAAACAAGAGACAAGGGAGTTGCCTCTGTGCACCTTGGCTTTCTTTACTTAGATGTTTGACAATCTGCTGGCAGAGTAACGTTTTTCAGCTAAAGCTGAAGGTCTTCCCAGGCCTGAGGTGTTGATTTGCATGATTTGTTGTCTCCCTTTCTAACTTTTGAAGAAAGTGCACCCACATGTTTACACACTCCAGCTAGCCTGTTGAAGAAATTTTGAAAAACCTTTGAAAAGAAAGCAGATGCTTAGAGTTTTTAATATAGTCCAATGTATTTGTAATCATATGACTATGCATATCTTTATGGCCACCAACATATGTTTATATTAGCTGCAGCAAAAGAAATGCCTTCATATAAACAAAAGGTAGTGTCTGTTTGTATCAGCCATAAAATCCATTCCTTATTCCTCTGGATCAGCGAAATGCTCGACACTGTCTGGTGGTTTACGATGCAAAAATTGAGTTACCAAAATCCTTTATCTACGAGTTTACACAATATTCAATCCTTTAGTTTCTCTGTAAGTTCCTTCACAAATGACAGTCCAGTAACTGGTTCCCTAGCTGTATACAAGTGAAATATGAACAAAGCGTAAGAAAACACTTAGCACCGAGGTTTGACCTAAACTGGAATGAACCTTGGTAAAATCACGTGACCTGAAATGCTCAGACACATTGGTCCAATTACTCTGGATAACCAATTTCGAGAACTGGCCTTTACATTGTTCTTGGCCTCCCTGTGATCTAAATATGCCTCAGAAAACAAATCAAATTATTTTACGCAGAAGCATGTCACTGTGTTAATAGGAATGAAATGTTACAAACTGCAGGCTATAAACACTATTATCATGACATTAAATGCTTGTTCAGAGTCTTTGTAAATTCTTAATATATATGTAGCAGAAACACAGAGACCCTCGCTAAGAAAAAGTTGTTTTGCTTTTGAACTTTATATGAAATTTATGTACTTACCCAACCACACAAGAACATTCTCCTGCCAAATTTTATGTGATATAACTGCAAAGTCTATCAGTACATTTACAACTCACAACAGTCAACACATTTCAATGATATCCAGAGTAACATAAGTAGTAGTAAATTAACTATGCCTGCTGCCCATCAGGAAAAATCCCCCCATATAACAAAACATAATTTTTCTTGCATGCAGTTCTGCCAAGACCTCAAAGGAGAAAAATTTACCGAACCATAAATGCACCACAGACACCAACAGAATTGCCCTTAAAAAAGGAAACAAGAGATGAGCATGAAACAGCAGCAAGCCCAATCTAGAATGATTTCCCACAGCAAAATCCCACCAGTCTACATTTCTGTGGCAACTATCATTCTTGATGACCATGAAATCGTTAATTTGCTGTTATTCCACAAACCACTGCTGATACCCTGTCTGATCTGATCAGACAGGGTTGAATGGAGGTCAACCACCAAACGTGCGGCTCAAGGACTCCAGAGTGAACACTGCTGGGAGAAACACAAGCATCAAAAAGGAGGCAGCCAATCAAGCAACTTCTTGCAGGGGTCAGATCTCCCCCTGCCCCACCTGCTTAAGAATACGTAAATCCAGAGTTGAACTTGACAGTCATCAGAGGGCATGCTTCCCTCAGTAGGGACTTCCTTCCCACTGATCTTTGGACTATGAAGAATCTGCCATCACCATCACTTCAGATTAAAAAAGTTACCATGACAGAGACAAAGACGAATCACTTAACAAACTACTCAATAACACTTGAGGGTGTATACAGTTATACCACCATTGGGAGAATGATATCAAAAAGCCCCTTCTGAGATAGAGACATAACTAAGCTAACTGTGAGCATTAAACATGTGCAAATACCATTTGTGGGAAAATGACTTACATAGCCACCTATGGGTTAGGGATATAAGTTAGTTACCTGTGAGCTAAATACTTGCGTAAGACACCTTTGCGGTAGATACATGAGTAAGCCACCATGGGTTTTAAGCCATAAACACTCAATGAGCTGATTACCTTAAAATGCCTGTCTCAGTGCTGTGCAAAAAAATAGCAATTCATATTGCTTTAAAAAAAGCAACAGGTATTGAATACAGGAAAAGAAAATTCCTTGGGTTTAAGCATCCAACAAGGTGCTAAGAATGCAAGCATTTATTACAGAGGCCCTTGTTTGACATACAAACTGATCTCCTACCTGTGCCACATTCTGGGAAATCTTTCCACGTAAATATACACTGCTATGAGCCTAAATTTGAGTGGCTCACCATGGGACATTGAATGGTATGTTTTAGCTCTTACAGTTGCTGGAGATACAATTCTGGGAGACCGACTTAGTCCCTTACACATTTACATAAGTGTACACCATCAGGACACAAACAAGACCAAAAAACTGCACCACTTTATACTGAGATCATCAATCCCTTCTAGATTTACAAATCTAAAAATAGTTCCATGTTCTGATGATTTGGTTGGAGAACCACCCACGTATTTTTGCAGTCTTATTGTGCAAAAATGCATCAATGTCTTTGCAGCATGGTTCCAGAAATGGGAATTGTATTGATTGCATTTAGCTTTATTCTATAAGGCAAATTGATAGAAAAGAGTTCCCCCATTGATGAGATCCACTGGAAAATTTGAGGGTTAATTCCTTAGTTGTCCCTGTGTGTGAGCTTACTAAGGTAATCAGCAAGGTGGTTTTCCTCCCAGGGTAGCCAGAGGGGAAAAACTGCAATACTGTGCTTTTTAGACAAATAGGCAATGTCTTTTACTATACAACTGCTTCCCACTACAAATTATTCATGTGTTTTTCTCATTGTATGTGCCATAGTACCTTGAGTCCCTCCAAAGTATTATCATCAGATAGTAACATTGTGTACTGCTTTAAGCTCTTGCCAAGTGAAGCTCAGCACTTTCTCACCTTTTGTTCTTTTTCCTGGGAAACAATCTTGATTATGGAAAGCAAACTTGTTATTTTACAAGGCAACTGAAAGGGGATAGTAGGCAGTAGCAATTAGTAACCCTCGTTGATTATACTTGAAACAGGTTCAGTAGCCTCTATTTTCTCCTAAGAATGTAGGTGTTTTGAAATTACCCTTGAGCTTGGTCTGCTTGAACATAATCACTTTCAAGAAAAACCCCATTTTTCCTTAGTTAACTCTTCTCTCCAACCTACCTGTTCACACAACCCTCCACATTACAATACCCTCATTCTGTAATATCACTTTCATACAGTCTAAGTTCATGTTAAAATTATTTGACTTATTTCTTTCTGTCTGTGCAATAGCTAGGAGAGGTCATTCTCTTCACCCTCAAATGATTTCCCATAATAAAATCCAACCAGAATATACCCTCTGTGAACACTGGAATCGTTGAGATGGTGCTATCTTATAAACTGAGGCAAAGTGACATTGACAGTGATCGAAACAGTGATAATGAAATTACTTTGACACTGACAGTAACACAAAAAGTAATGGAGATAGGGAGGACAGTGATAATGACCATGACAGTGACAATAACAGTAACTTTCACTGTGACAGAGACAGAAAAGTGACAGTGTTTGTAACAATGACTAAGACAGTGACATGTAAATTGCCATTGACACTGAATGTGCCAGTAATGGTGATACTGACCATAACAGTGATTTTAACAGAGACTGTAAGTGACTGGCGAAAATAATGAAAATACATTGAGAGAGACAATGAATGAGATTGTGGCCGAGACAGTGACAGTGAACTAGACTGACACTGACGTTCAAATTGACATTCAGGGACAAGAGGAGTGTTAGTGACAGAGATAAAGACTGAGGTGAAAGTGAAAATGATCGTGACAATAACAGATACAGTGATAGTGATAGAGTCAGAGACAGTGACTGTGACAATGTGAGAGAACAGTGACAGTCACCGACGGTCGTAATGAAGTGACATTGAAATTAACAGTGAGAGTAACAGTGAAAGTGATCTTGACCATGACAGGACAGTCATTTTAATGGTGACAGTGAGAGCAAGAAGGAGTTAGAGACAGTAACAATGAGAAAGACTGACAGCAAATTTTCAGTGGTAGACAGTCACAGAAAGTTGATAGTGAGAGGGAGAATGACAAATGATGGAAACAATGATCATACAAACAATGGCAGTGTCAGTGAGAAAGACAGAAGGAAGACTGACAATGACAAACTGAGAGTGACAGTGGCCATAATACTGATTGTGACACTGACAGAACAGTGGCACTGACAGAACAGTGGCAGTGACAGTGGTCATGAGATTGTCAGTGTCAGAGACCAAGACAGTCACACTGACACAGAATTACAGTGAAAGAGATTGAAAGACTGCCAGCAAAAGTGACAGACAGTCACAAAGAGGTAACAGTCACAATGATGAAGTTACAATGACACAGCAGTGAAAGTGATAGTGACAGACAGTGCCAGAGACAATATTAGTGACGGTATTAGTGACACTTTCAGAGACAGTGAAAGAGGCTATGATATTGACATAAAAAATTTCAAGGAGGAAGACAGTGACAGTGGGTGTGACAATTGCAGGGAGAAAGACAGTAATAGAGACTGATAATGGTAGTGATGGCGTGAGCCAGATTCATTGTCAGAGACAGTGAACATGACTTGTTAGCCAAAAAGTAAGTGAACAATGACACTGAGTTGACAGTAACAGACATAGCGACAGTCAAACACAGAAACAATGAGAGTGACAGAAACATTGACAGGGACTGTGACAGTCACAAAGATGTAACAGTCATAAGAAAGTTACAAGCTGATAGTGACTGACAATGGCAGACAGTCACAAAATGCGAATGACACTGACGTTCACAGTAACAGAGAAAGTGACATTAACAGAGAAAGTGATAAAGAAGTGAAGTGAAAGTGATACAGACAATTACTGAAACAAAACCAGTGACAGAGCAAGTAGTGGTTAGACAGAGACAGAATGAGTGTCGGGAGAGTGTCAATGACGGAGACAATGAATGTGACAATGCCTGTGAAACTGTTAGTGATAGTTACAGAGGGTATCCGGACAACTCGCCCCATGGAAAATTAGCCCCAGACGATTAGCCCCCAGTCTCTGGACTATCAGCCCCCAGTACCTGGACTATTAGCCCCCAACCCACTAACCTTGAAATAAACAACGTTCTTTCAAAGCCACGCACAATGTGCGAACTTTTACTAATTGGTGTTTCATTGTTTATTTCAAACCCACGCGCAATGTGCGAACTTATGCAAATTTGACGTGAGACATTTCATTCATCCCAATTCAGGGCTCATTGTTTTCTTTAATTGACGATTCCTCCAATCAAATTGCGTGTTTCGTTTGAAGTCAAAATCTTGATCCTAGGGATGTGTATAAAAGGGATCATTCAAGTGTGGACACTCGTATTAGCTTATTCAGCAACAAAAAACCGCGATCTTCAATACGATGTCTTCCAGCTATCTGACCATGTGTATCTCCTGTAAAGAACAAGTTCGACCTCGTCAAGATTGAATAGCCGTGCCCGTTAACGTTTAGTTCAGGAATCTCTTCATTCGTGTTAGTTCAGGAATCTCTTCATTCGTGTTAGTTCAGGAATCTTTTCGTTCGTTTTAAATTAGAAATCTTTTCATCCAATAGAACTTTCAAGCAATAATTGATTTCTTGGTTTCTATAATCGCTTACAAATTTCTTTAACGGAATTATGAACATTGTGCATTTTCTAGTCGATTAATAACCGAATGTTTTATCGTGTGTTTCAGATACGAGGGCGCCGTCACCTGGTGTTTGCTTCAGATAAACAGCTGGAACTGCTCCAACAGTCTAAGACATGGTACATAGACGGAACTTTTAAACTTTGCCGCCAGCCGTTTACTCAGCTCCTGACCCTTAACGCCTTTGTAAAGAACGACGATCACGTGAAGCAGGTGATACATTTTATCTTTGCACTTATTATGTTACTGTAGCTTTTGGCGTCCCTTTGAAATAGCGGTACGCCCTTGTACTTTTTAAGTATATGGGCGTACAGCTCTGTGTTAGATAAGTCTTTGTCAACTAAAAAACCATGTCTATGTTTATGTCTATGTCAGGTGCCTCTGGTTTTCGTCATAATGTCAGGCAAAAAACGGCGAGATTACAAGGCGGTCCTCGATGCTGTAATATCCATCCTCCCTTCTCCACCGAGAGTCACCAAGGTTATGCTGGACTTCGAAAAAGCTGTTTGGAGCGCACTCCGACAAACCCTCATAGGCGTTCAGCTTAAAGGGTGTTGATTCCACTGGACACAAGCCCTATGACGAAAGGTACAATCTCAAACTGTTAAATCACTGATTGGTCAAACTAAAATCGGCAATGATTCACTTTATTCTAGCTATAGTTAAAAGTGTTAAAAGGGTTCACTTCTAAATTTCGTAACGATTTCGTATTCACTAGTATAACGGTAACAAAATGACGGTATTCAACGAAATGACAGTTGTGAAAGTTATTTATACAGACTTAACTCTAAATAATTTCTCGGGCTTTCGAATTTTCTGAAATCTGGGACCACAGGTCAGTTAAGCAAATACAAATTCGCGCAATGTTCAAAACGAAACTAGTTTAACATCTAGCTAACAAAATATTAAATTTCGCTTTTCTTTTATAGGTACAAGGGCTTTGACTCCAGGATGCCTACAGAAATGACCGCGGCACCCACCAGCTAATAAAGCAACTGATGGCTTTATCGTACCTCCCTGCTGACAAGATCGAACGCAGATTCCGTCGACTCCAGCAGCAAGCAACTGTCAGACCCTTGCAGGATTTCTGTAGCTACATCGAAGAGAACTGGATAACCAGTCAGACCTTCCCGCCACAGACGTGGAGCGTATTCCTGGAAGCGGTCAGGACCAATAACGACTTAGAGGGTTGGCACAATGGCTTGAACCGGCGCGCTAAAGGACGATCTCAGCTTCCGTTGTACATCCTAATCCAGGTGCTTCACCGGGAAGCTGCACTGGTCAGCATGCAAATCCGTCTGGTTTCAGACAAAAAGCTGAAGAGGCATCAGCGCTCGACCTACAGGACCTTACTGAGAAGACTCTTTGACCTCTGGAGTGAATTCGAAAATGGCAATAGGAATTCAAAGGAGCTTCTGGAGGCATGCGCTCACCTCGTACAACCCATGTAATTTAAACTGAGTAAATGTTAATAAAGATAGATATTCACAAAAAAAAAACGGCTCCTTTAGGAGCCACAAACTCATAAAAGTCAATGACCAACAGATGAACGTAACTTCTCCTTTACATAAACTAAGACTGGGGGCTAATCGTCCAGGGACTGGGGGCTAATCGTCCAAAGACTGGGGGCTAATCGTCCAGAGACTGGGGGCTAATTGTCCATGGGGCGAGTTGTCTGACATTCTTACAGAGACAAGTACAGTGACATGATAGATATAGTTAAAGTTTCAGAGACACTGAAAGTAGGAGAGACTGACCTTGTTAGAGTCAAAGACAATCACAGAGACAGTCAGGAAGTGACAGTTCCACTGACATTACAGTGAAACTGAAAGTGACAGATTTTGGAAGTGATACAGACAATGGCAGTGAATATGACTGAAAGAGACAGTGGCATTGATAAAAGTTAAGTGACTTAGAAATGGTGAAAGTGACAGAAACAGTGATAGCAAAAGTGGCACGGTCAGAGGCAGTGACAGAGACATAGAGAGATAGTGGCGATGACAGTGACAGTTACAAAAAAATGACACTCACAATAAAATGACAGTGACAGAGACCGGTGTAGTCACAGAGACTGGCAGTGAACGTATTAATGACACAGTAAAGGTGATAGGGACAACTCAACGATGAACAGGTAAAACGGAACATTTTTAGAAATTTTAGAATTAGACTTAAGTTTTGATATCAAGTCAGGGGAAAAAAGGACAAAGGTATCGTTCAGATCAATGTAATTTGTGTAGGTAATCACATGATATCGAGAGCAATTTGGAATAAATAAGCACGAGTAAATTTTTTCAGACTAACAAAATTACACGAGCCCGTAGGGCGAGTGTAATTTGTGGTTTTTGACAAAATTTACTCGTGCTTATTTATTCCAAATTGCACGAGAAAAACCATGTGACTACGTATTAATAATGTACATGAAAAAATACGAGATAGCTTATCATAATTATGCAGAAGCAAAGCACTTGCATAAAGTGCAAAAATAATTTATTCAAACCCTGCAAGTGACATTTTGTGTTCAGTCAAAACAACCGCGTACGATCAAAACAAGAATATACAATGATATTTTCACATCTTTGAGGCACAAAAAAGTTTAAAGTCCGGCTAAACAGTTCAAGGAATTGTTCAGTCTGTGTCCGAATCACTTTCAATAAAATGGAATCGTCGTTTGCGAGGGTTAACCATATTTGTTCTTAATTTCGGCGTAGAATCGCTCGAGCAAAGTGTTAAGCTGAGTCGGCTCGTAGCTTTCGATTTCCTTGGCAATTCCCTTCTCTAAACACCACTTTTTCCAAACTGGCAACCAAAAAGCAATACTTTTTACAGTGTTTTCGTTGTTAGAGCTGTTTTTCAGCTGCTGTATTGTTGTTATCGTGGCGAAAGAAAACCCACTTAAAACGCCGGCCATTGTTTCGCTCGCAAAATTTCAGCGTATCCAAATGTTGCGATATCCAAGGCTCGCATTTGATTTGCTATCTGTGAGTTTCTTTGATCATTGACCAATCAGAATGTCTGGTTTGTTACTTTGCACTGAATTAAACCCCTTCTTCATTGAATTACACGAAAACTGCATTTATCTTAACCAATAAGAACTGAGTAATTTTTTCATGTATCTTATTAACTCAGAAAAAGATAAGTCTAGTTTCCTTTTTGGGCGTTCTTTGCACATAGGGTATTTGTAAATATACGAAGGGGTCACACAAGACCAAAAGAGTCGCTGCGCTTCGGCGTAAGGTCATTCCCTCCTATCGGTATCGAAAAAAACCTGCCTTTAACGAAATACTCTCTGACAATATAACAGATCCAGACACTCCCAGAATCGTTTGATGCATTCTAGCGTCCCGCTACAATTCAGTTGTAAAGTCAGGGTAGACTACTCTACTAGCTGTGTCTTTTAACACTTTAAAACGTTGCTCTTGTTTACAAGAAATTCTAAGACAACTTTTGAACGCAAGGTACCGTCTGAGAAAGCATTTTTGATTTCTCAATCCTTCACAAAGATCAGAGAGTTAAAACGTGTGAAGTAGTCAATGTTTGTTTCATTCCTTTCATCTCTTAGTTCTCCTAGACAATTTTTTCGGTTTCAAAATTATAGCGAAGTGTTGTACATCAAAAACACTTACGGTAAGAGGATACAAGCTCTTTTAACCTGGAGATTACCACTGTAAATTGCATTTAGTTGAGAGCGTAGGAATTTAGTGAGTGCATTGCGCCTTGCCATTGGAAATTGAATGAAGACAAAATCAGACAATTTACGAAATACGTCTGTAAGACGGCGGCTAAGCGTCAGTGTTGTCCGCTCGAAGAACCACTCAGATTGTTATCATGCCCCCTTGGAAAGAACTCAACACTCTACATCCTTAGCATATCGAGCATATCTGTACACGCGTCTATCAATGGCAAAGAGAAGAAGAAGAAAGAAGAGAAAATCAGGAGATGATATCAAGGAGACATCATCAGCTGTTATCGTTAAACGCTTCCAGCAGACTGAGGTAAAGGAAAGTTATGTGCCTTTCTATTAATATGTACTCTTATTTTTCCGCTGTAAGGAAGAAAAAATTCCAGCTAAATAACAATTATAATTACTAATCTTTATGCTTTTTGAACAGGTTATTAGTGTCATGTCCTCTAAGAGAAAGAGGAGCAGGGCTACAAGGAATAAAACAGGTTAAGTCACTCTTAGGGGTTAAAGGGTTTAGAATGTAAGAAGCTCGGGTCAGAGTGTTAAAGACTCTTAGTGACAGCTGGTTTTTGGCTGTAATGTCGCAATCAGATTGACCAATTTGCCGTTGCACAGACAACGCTGCTCGCGTCATCGTGTCATGCAATGGTCACGCACTGAAAGGAGTGTTTTATTTGACCACGATATCGTGGTAAAAAAAAATCGACAGAGGTTTAGTAGTGTCTCTACTCAACCACCGTCGATTTAGTAATTCGAGTATCTTCTGCTCATCACAAACAAAGATGGTTAAATCTTCTAAACCTGTTCTGTATGAAAGGGTTATGCTATTCTGGTTTCAGGAATCCTTTCGATCTTTTCTTTTGCTTCAAGCCTCTTTTGCAATAAGAATTGCAAATTTTAATACGTTGTGTTTAATCTTATGTAGTGTAAATAAGGTGAGGACGGATGTTGTTAGAAAATTTGATGAAACTGTTAACTTGTTGATAGAGTTGATAAGTAAATATGAAAAACCATAGGGGTAACGAACGCGAAATATACCAAAGGTACTCTAGGAATTTGCCATCTGCATAATTTCCATATGGTTCCCGCCTGCGGTATTGGCCAAGTTCTTTCTTTGCGTTTTATGGACCGAGATAAAGTCAATTCTATAGAAACGCCGAAAAGTAATGAGGTGAACATCCAGCCATCTTAACCGATTAATCATGTTCAATAAGAGATTTATTATATATGAAAAAATTTCGCTTAAATAAGAATCAAGAATAACTTGTATATTTCGAGAACTTTATAGTTGAATTTTTTCTACTTTCCGCTTTTTTTAAAACAAGAAAATCGTGAAATCGTTTATGTTTACTCTACTTCAGTCTTCTACCGCTTTTTGCGACTCCACAGCCGACGTTGTCCAAAAATTAAAAATTACTTTAAAGTCTGTTCCCCCGCAATTTTTTCCAGCGGGATCTGAGCATGCAATCTCGAGTTGGCAAGATGGGCCCCTCTTACCAGTTCGGGTTGCCAATCAGAACAGATGATTCGTTTCCTCTTGCCCACGGGCGCTGCCAGCCATGTAGTAAGAGAGTACGCCGCCAATATTTCGCCATATTGGCGTCTTGAAATCGCATTTAGTCAAATTGTATTACGATCCATCCTTTGCGAGGATAAATAAAACTGTAAACAAATCAGTGAGTGTTTGATCAACATTCTAAGTCCTTCTTTCTGCCTGACATATCCACGTCAATAGTACTCCGAGTATTAAATTTTTTTGGCGGGTGTTTGAAAGATTCGTGGAGAAAATGGAACAACCTGGAAACAAATAATTCACCAGTGAGGTATATTTCTCTCTGTCGTCAGCGGATCATATTCTTGACACGTCACGTACAATGTCATTTCATTTTCTAATTTTCTTTTAATTCCTGTCTCTAATTATATTTACCCAATTGGTCAGTTGACCGGGCGGAAGGTATTTTATCGCTGACACTGTCTATTACGCAACCCGCACTTTTTGAACACTCTGGAGAAGCCTGTTCGTTAGGTTGTATGGAAGCCTTCCTTTTCAGATCAAGAACTTTGAAGACAGCTTTTCTAATACCTTTGTTCCTCCAACAGTAAATTGCAGGGTTAAAAGAGGAATTTAGAAACACCAGCGCGTCAGACCAAAGATAAACCGTTTTTAACTCGACAGTGTAGCCAACAATAGTGTAGGTTATCATTATTATCAAGGTTGGCAAGTAGCAAGCGAAGAAGATTGAAGTCACCCAAGCTACATTTCTTGCGTGTCCCGCCTCGCGTGCTTGTCTTTGCCAACTTCCTAGATTGCTTGGATGGCTAACCGCGATTTGCTTTCTATGGCGTTGAACAACGCGATGAATTCGGACTGAAATGACGAGAAATGTTATCAAACTAATGACGATAATAGTACAACCGACTGCGTAGAAGGCGATACTGCTGAACCCGTAGAAACGCGAAGAAACTAATAAGAGCGACAGTAGCCAAATGAAGAAAGAAATTATTATGACGCTCCGCGAAGTAACCAATGTTTTGTATCTTAGAGGGGCGAAGATAGCAATATGTCTTTCACAGTTCAAAGCTGTTAATGTCAGGAAAGATACTCCAGCACAAAGCCAAGCGCATGTCGAAAACAATGCATGCGCAACACATGAATACTTTCCTAGTATTTCTCCTGTTTTGTAAATAATAAAAAGAGGTTGTACCATGGCCCCAACCAATAAATCAGATAAAACCAGGTTTCCAAGGAAAAGGTTTGAACAAGTTTGTAAGGCCGTTGTTCGGAGTACAACTGTTAAAATGATGCTGTTTCCGACGGTGGCGAACACCAATGCTATACCATTTATGATGCTTGTAATCACAGTAGAGATGTACAAGGGTTTATGGCTGGCATGGAGCAAGATCACTTCTAGAAAAAAGCAGTTGAAGTTTTCTGAAGGATGTGTTCGATTTGACGTACCCATCAATGTACATCGATGAAATGAAGCTTTTAGATTCAAATCAGAACGTAATATTAGTGTCGCTTCTACCGCTTATTGGTCTTTGATAAGTTATTCAATCACAATATCGTATGCTATATTGATGTGCTTTCCATCCGGCAAATTGTCACTGACGCCGAAACTGAAATCACGAAAATCGTCCAAATTAGCATTTGACGAGTGACGTATAGCTCTGACACGTCAGAGGCCAATATAGGAACAAGTAACAAGTTTCAGGAAAACAGTTAATGGTAATTTCTAAGGTCCACCGTGTTCAGCGGATCTATTCAGTTGTAACAGTCGAAATAGATATAAACATAAGTCTGATTACACGACGAGAGAGTTATTCGCACTATTTTTGCGTTTTCTTTCTAATGTTAAGTCATATATGCAATATTAAAATTGTAATAACTTTGTCAAAGGAAAATAAAATTTTTTGATATACAAGCTCGATGAATAAATCTAACTAATTCACAAAACTGTGAGTTAGTAGCCGGCTTAATAATTTTCTCTTCATGATTCTCAGCAAAACATTTCTAACTTTCATACGGACTCTAGCACGCACTTACTACAATTGATTTTCAATTGTCATTCGCTTGTTCTAGTAGGTTGTTATTCAAACATCTCGTCGTATTATCTTCCATCGAGCAATTTAACATTTTCACACATTTCCTTTATTAAAGATGTTGGCCACCTTTGCGTTCAACAGAATTACATATAACTTCTTTTTAAGAGACGAACAATTGTTTATCGATACTTTTGCGAAATTGAAATACAAGAGGGTTCGTTTTGTTTATATGAGCATTGTTATTCATATTCACTGCTATTTAAATATTCGTGCATCTTGGGTTGAATAAGTGTTTCTTTGATGAACACAATACAGTAATCAGGACTTAATTAGCAATTTGTCAGTATCACACACACGAACGGCTTTGTTCGGAAAGCCTGGAATTTTTGGTTCATAGAGGGAGTTGGATGACGCACAATATCTCGTTGGAGAACACAACTTAATCGTGCGCTAGTGCGTTACATATTATTCCAAGCGGGGTCTTTTTTGCCGTTTTTGAGCCATTTTAGCGCATAAGGAAAGACTACCGAAGGATTTAAAGGAAGACTGTCGAGGCAGCAGCATCGAGAAACTATGAAAACATAAATGAGGAGAACCTGATTGTAATGTATCCCAGGTGTTCAGAAGTTTGTGGATGACAAAGAGTCGACTTGCTCCCTCTATTTCTTGTAAACGATCATCTTCTGGTTAGTTATGATCGAATACGGCAAATGTTCTTAAAATAGTGAGGCTATGTTTTAAATCTCGGTACAAGAAAGCTCACGGTTTTGAAATTACGATTGATGACATCTCTTACGACTAAGTGTAATCCGTAACAAGATTAACCAGGAAAGTAGGTGAAGGGAGTTGGCTTCTAGTAGAAGGTTCATAGCTTCGGAAATCAATCAATCAATCAATCAATCAATCAATCAATCCTTTATTTAAACACGTGACACCCAGGAGTACAGAAGTTCTCGTTAAAACGTGTACGTGTATGTACAATTAGAAATAAAGCATAATTTCTGTGAGAATACAAATAATAAGTAAATCTATTAAAAAATTAAAAACAGGATCGAAAATCATGGACAAGAGCTATCAATTAGAAGTTACATTATTAACAAAATTAACAATAACGATATTTACAATCACTACCATTAAGCCATGTGGGCTTTAAGAGAACGCTTAAATGAAGCAATATCTTGAGATTCTCTGAGTCTAGGGGGTAGCGCATTCCAAAGTTTACTAGCTAAAAATGAAAAAGACCGATGTAAAAACTCAAGATTAAAAGGAGGTAAATCTAGCCTTGTACTGAGCCCGCGTAAACTATACGGTACATTTCTAAAATGAAAAAAATCACTTATATAAGGAGCCCCCTTATCATACAAGCACTTATATAACATAACCAACGATTGGAATTGCCCACGATTCTCCAAAGACTTAATGTCGGCCAACTTGAGGAGGAAGTCGTATGACACAGACTTCGAGAAGCCTAATATAGTTCTTAATATAAAGTAATTAGTTGTCTCTATTTTTGTAGTCTCCGCGTTACCTACTCCCAGTAAAAGGGGACTGCAGTACTCAAGATGAGGGAGGACATAGGCCTTATATAAACGAACTAACACGTCCTTTGAAATAAACTTACGTATTCTCCGCAAAGCCGAAGCCTTTGCGCATCCCTTATTCAGCTGCTGCTTTATGTGCGCTTTAAATGTTAATTTGCTATCTAGGACCACCCCAAGGATTTTGAGTGTGTCCTTTGTATGGACATTAGAATCATTAAGATGGAAATCATACTGGTATGAAGACGGGCCAATAGCGATAGCTTGCGTTTTGGCGGCATTAATCTGTAAAAAATTCATTGAGAACCATCTCGATAGAACGCTCAGATCAGAGTTAATTATATACTGCAATACTGTTGGTGAGACATCAGAGGCGTAATGAGTAGTGTCGTCAGCATATGGCCTCAAGGACGTACTAGTAATAAAATAATTAAGATCATTAACATACAAATTAAATAGGAGAGGACCCAACAGGGACCCCTGTGGTACACCAGTTTTAACGGTTCTCCACGAAGAATATACACCGTCTAGTTTGACTCTCTGTCTTCGTCCAGTAAGGTAAGCGGTCATAGTTTCCAGCGCATCATGCGTAAAACCATATGCCTTTAATTTAGCTAGGAGAAGCGGGTGACAAACAGAGTCAAAAGCTTTACTTAGGTCGATAGCCACCGCTGCAACAGCTTCTCTTCTGTCAAGACAGGCTCTCCAATCTTCAGTCAATTTCAATAAGGCCGTGCAACACGAGTGACCCTTGAGAAAGCCAGACAGGTTCGGTGAGAGTCGCCAATGAAAGGCTTCATAGATTTGATCGAACAATACCTTCTCATATAATTTCGATAAGGAAGTCAGAACAGAGACTGGACGATAGCAGGTCTTATCCGTCATACTTTCCTTCTTGAAAACAGGAACAACGTCGCTGCTTTTCCAAACTATTGGCCATTGACGGTTGGTGATAAAATAATTGATTAAACGGGTAACCGGCTCGGCAATAACAGGTGAGGATAAACGAAGTAGCCTCTGAGATATCTTATCGCACCCAACAGCCTTGCGAGGGTCAAGAGAATCCAAAATTTTCCCTATGTAGCCAACATCAACTGGGACGAGGTCAAAAACATCATCACAAGTTTTCTCAGCAATGACTTTAACGCTAGGATGATCAACAAACTCAACCATTTCCTTACTGTCACCATCACTCCTGGACACCTCGCAAAAGTAGTTGTTAAACATTTCAGCCACCATTAATGAATCGGTAATTACACGCTCATTCTCAATCAGAATTATCTTTGATTGCTTCTTTTCATTGCTTGGCAACAAAGGTCTTAACTTATTCCAAAACTCACCATGATGTTTAGTGTTTGACGATGCCTCCATGCAGAACGCCTTCAACCCTTTTCGTTTCAGGGATGTGACCTTGTTTCTCTGTTTCTTGAATTCCTCCCAAGAGGTTGTTGTTGGGCTCTTTGCATGTTTCTTAAACAGTCGATTACGACGCGAGATTTCGCGTTGAATTAATGGAGTTATCCATGGCAAATGATCACCTCTGACCCGTTTTTTCTTTATTGGTGCGTGTTTGTCCAACACTTCAGTGTACAATTGAGCCCAATGGTGCCATAGATCATCAACGTCGTCATAAATGTAAGCGGAACTCCAGGGAATAGTTTTTAGGTCATTTAAAAATTTTTCTAAGTCAAATTGTCGCATACTTCTGTATTCAATTTCACGTGCCTTAGCCCTAGGTAATTTATTCTTTCGCACCGCATAGATAAGATCGTGATCACTGAGACCCATATGCAAATTACCACAAGTTGCATATCGTTCCGGATGGCTAGCGAGAATGACATCGAGTAAAGACTTTGTTTTTTCAGTCACCCTTGTCGGTTCACTAATTTGGTTTTGCAAACAGAACCTATCACAAAGGTCCATGAGTGAGTTATCCTCAGCAACAACACCGTGCTCCCCAACAAGCAAGTCGATATTAAAATCACCAATCAATAATATTTCCTGACGGCTTGTATACATAAGTTCAATAGCTGATGTAAGCGACGACAAGAAATCAGTAATTTTACAGAATTTAGGTGATCTGTAGCACGCACACACAATAAAGCGAGCCTTTTTAGAATCCATGACATCAAGACATAATGATTCGACTGATTCGGGCTCCAGATTACGTCGTCGACAGACAGGAATATCTTCCCGTACAAAAGCTATCAAGCCACCAGCTCCTTTCTTGCGATCACGTCGAATAGTGCGATATCCCGGTTGTTGGAGAAAACTATCTGAGGTTGTACCATCGAGTTTTGTCTCCGAAATAAAGAAAATGTCAAATAGGCACTTGTTAAGAATATTCTTGACCTCGTCAAGCTTATTTTGTAAAGAGTTGATGTTCAAATGACCTATTTTCAGATTGGATTTGTAGTAACCATTGACGTTCCTAAAAAACCAGTCAACAGAGTCTCCTGAATGTTCCTCCGCAATCTCAAAGACCTCGCCAGTGGAGCTTGAATCGCATACCGCCGAAGGTGAGAGATCATCAAAGAAGCTGTCAGAAAACTGAGGCATCGTACAAGAAAAGCAATACCAGATCCCTTCTCTCCGATAGCAGGACAGCTCGTTCTTGCTCATTTTCGTACATTTGATGTGGAATACTGCCGGGCAAGACGAGCAGCGGAAATGTCGTGTTAATCTTATCAGTGCCAGCATAAGGACTAAATAACTTATTCATTCGTACTGCCCATGTCCTGTCCACTAGTTTTTGCTCACGATTTGCTCCGTTCTTGAACGAGCTGCACGTAACACACTCATTTGTCTTCAGTTTTGTACATTGTTCTCCATAGAATCTATCGGTTATGAAAGATATATAGTGGTAATTGAACTGAGTGGATTTAATTTTAGTCTGAAATCGTATGCGTGATTTCAAAATCAAACGAATGCTGCCCACTAGTTTGATTTGAAATCACAAGTCACAAGACCCGAAGGTCAATTACCACTTTATCAAATTCATTTTGAATTCGCAAAACTCAGTCGCTTAGAAACAGGATTTTCATTTTAACTCACTGCGTTCGCACACATGAAAATTATTTTCTAAACCGTTATAGGAACTTGCACAACACGACAACCACAGTCAAATGGGTTGGTAACTCACGGAGAGCCAATATAAGCTTTATTACTGTATTCGAGCACTATGTGTATAAACGGTCACATTGCTTTTTGTCCCACAGAAATACGATACGCGAAGCTATATCCTTATTAAGCTAGTACATTGCACAATACATATGATACGGTTAAATTATAGTGAAAGCACTGATTATAATCATACAAAACTAAGCTGTAACTAAAAGATAGCAAAAACGTTCGCGTGTCCCATCACGCGTGGAAACTTAATGATAGCAATTAAATACCTAGGCTAGATGAAACTGAAAGCCGTGCAGATATATCTTCTTGAATATACAAGTCTTTGGCGTAATCGGATTTCCACCGCCCGTGTAATTTTAATAACCTGTCTGATACAGGGCCGCTAGGTGAATTTACGGCAGCGGTTGCCCCACCAGACCTAAGACTGTGTAACCCAAAAAGTTTGGAGTCGTAACCTAGAGCCTTGAGAGCTTCCAAAAAGATTTCTCGACACCTAGAATACGAAATTCCTTTGTTCCCTAAAACATAAGTATTATAATTTTTCTGAAATACTAACTGCCTGATTAGGAGACCGTCTGCATTATGGTCCATTCTTGCAGCAGACATATACCTTAGGACCATATGAACTGGACAAGTGGCATTGTCCGTTCTAGCAATAATAGCTTTATTACCTTCCCTGTAGACATCTGTTTTACTACTTGGTATAACAATGGACATATGGTCATCTGCGAAAGTTATATGCGAAGCTTTGATATTTGCCAACTCATTGAATCTGAAGAAACCTGCAAAACCTAAGAGGACTATGACTGAAATTCGCAGATCTTTTAGATTAGCGTCTACCTTGCCATGTTTAGCAACTATTCTCTTGACCATATCAATAGAGAGAGGGAGCTTCCTATTCTTCCGTTGTGTGCCATTACGTTTCGCGGCTTCAACAACATTTCTACACACTCCGGTTTTCAAAGGATTATTACTACAAGTTACGTCTACTACATCGTGTAGCCAAACTAATGCAGCATAAGCCATACTAACAGTGCTGGGAGAACCAGTCTTCCTGTGAAGTTGAGACAAATAGGCCGCTACAACAACAGGCTCTTGTGGCAAAACGAATTGAGCCTTAACATCATTGCACCAACGCATAAATTTTTGACACTCAAGTAAATATCTATTCATCGTCGAAGGTTGTCTGGCCTTAAACTGATCAGTAATGAGGCGCAGCTTGAAGGGAGCTAAAGATCCATAGAGACTTGCCCAACAGGACTGAGCAGAGATGGCCTGTTGAGGAAAACAAAAGGAAAAAACACATAACAGAGGGGTGTAGAGGTGGAACAATCTTACTCACTGATTCATGGCTAAAAGGGAATAAGTACTACAACCCGGGTGCTATTAGCTCTCAACACCACTACATTCATTAAATGAAGATCAAAAAAAGGGCAATGAATAACACAGCACTATTGGAGTGCTATTCGTTGTCGACACAACTTCTGCACATTGACACTGGTCGAAAAGAAATAAATACCTCAACACTGGTAAGGTGCTATTCGTTGTCAGCACATCTACTTCATATAAAATGATCAAAGTGAAATAAATAACGCAACACTGCCAAGGTGCTATTCGTAGTCAGCACAAATTCCACTCGCTAGATTGTGGCCGAAAGGCCAACCTTTCAGATTCTTACCCCGAAGGAACGAAATTCAATCTTAAAGCCACTACATATCCCGGAGTAGTTGGTGAACCCAGAATAGAATTGTGATTTCGCCCGTGCGTCAAAGCTTGAGGCATAGACAAAACTCTTAAATCCTGGATGAAACTGCAATAAATATTGGTTAACAGGAGGGGCCAAAACACGGCTGACTTCCACAGTGGAACAATATGGGTGCCCTTGGCTCCTTGACTATATATATAGGCAAGCGTTCTGGGAATAAGATAAACTGGCGAAACTAACCAGCAGTTCTCAACTTCCCACGACTGCATAAATGCGTCAATGCCCGACGTTTCCGGGTTCCAAAATCTAGAAAAATATCTGGTGATTTTTCTGTTGTAATACGTGGCAAAAAAATCCACCGTGTGGGGACCCCAAAGACTATCCAAGTCTTTGAAGACGTCCTCAGTGACCTGCCAATCGTCAAAATCCACCAGTTTGCTAATAAAAACTGCCCTGGTATCCAAATGAATGCTGTGTTCGTAACATATCTTGAATATTCTTAAGGCAATCGTTTGTAACTCGAGTTTCATGCTACCGACCTCAACGATTTTGGCAGTGGCCTGGTTATCGGTATACCACTTAATATGTGATGAACTTAAAATCGGAAGGCAAGACAGAAGTAAGAATTCAATTGCACTTAATTCTCGCCACGTAGAACTTCTACTCCTTTCGTCCTGCGTCCACATTTTGTGGCAAACATGCTCGCCGTCATTGATATAAGAAACAGCTCCGCAGGCAATATTACTAGCATCTGAAAAAGTTACTTTCTGAGGTTTGCGGAAAACAAAGCAATTTTTGTGTGGGATTTCCCACACTTAGTCAACGCCCGAGAAATTTATTTCTTTATTTATTTGTCCACGAGAGAGAAGTGCTTGTCACGTGGTTTCTATTTGCGTTCAGTGAGCCGTGAAGACTGGATTCCAGTCGGCGTTTTTTCATAGTGTATTGTACGGCGGCCATTTCTCTTCTCAGTCGTTGGGTTTTGGAGAACTTATTCGGAATTTCATGTTTGTTTCTTGGGGATTTTTGTTTCCAAGGTAAGGATAAGTCATTTCATATTTTCACGGGTTCTTTGCGTGCTTTAACTTTTCAATTTTGTTGTGGGAGCTTCACGATTAAGCTCTCACGAAAGGCGATTACGTTTGTACACCTGGTTTGTGTTCTTTCTTTCATAATCTGAGGCGTTTGTTTCGTTATTTCTTCAGGTGTCTATAACAAAAGATTTTTTCACGTAAGTCAGCACGCTGAAACGCGGATTGTGTTCAGTGCAGGTTGCACAGGAGCTTTTACGCTTTCACAAGCCAACATTTATCTGCTTGGACCTTCGGTGCGGGTTGTGTCAGATTGAAAGGAGTCATTGTACTCTCGCAAGCCAACATTTGTCGGCTTGAATGTATTTGTGCGGGTTGCGCTTCAAAGAGTCTCAGGGTATCTCAAAGTGTCTCACTAGTGTCTCAAAATGTCTCACGAGTGTCTCAAAGTGTCACAAACTGAAAGAAACTATTGTTTGCCTTGAACTGTCAAGAGTGTTATCTATTTTAATAAACTGAGTTTCTAGTTAGTTGGATTGTTGTTGCTCGCTCAAGCACACAAGTAAATATGGGGATCTCCATTGACCAATTCCGTTCAAGGATTGGATCTCATGAAGATTTACATCCTGATTTAAGTGAAAACTATGACCTCTTTGATGATCTCAACATTTCATCAACATCGCTGAATAATGAACCACTGATATTGAATGAATTACCTGATTTTGATTTTCGTCAAATGGTCCAGACACCCGATAAAGAGCAAAAAGAATTTTTTTAACACATTTTACATCAGATTAAAACCTCAGAAACCCCTTTCTACTGCTTCCTCAGTGGAGGGGCTGGTGTTGGCAAATCGCATTTAACAAAAGCTTTGTATCAGGCAGTGCTTAAGTATTATAACACTAGAGCTGGTGATGATTTTCATCAGATCATAGTTATGCTATTAGCTCCAACTGGTAAAGCTTAAGGGTGACACTCTTCATAGCACTCTGGCCATTCCTGCCAATCAATCACTGAGAAATTACAAACAGCTTGATTCAAGTAGACTAAACACTTTGAGGAGTCAATTGATTTTTGTTGATGAAATCTCAATGGTAGGAAATGGTATGTTTGCAATACAGCTAAACAATAGGCTTAAAGATATAAAAGGCTGTAGAGAGGATTTTGGAGGTGTGAGCATAATTGCTATTGGTGACTTATTCCAATTAGAATCTGTTATGGATGCTTATATTTTCAAAGACCTCAAAAATGTAGATTTTTGCTGTTCTTTCTCCCAGTTTATGGCATAAACACTTTAAAATGTTTGAACTTAATGAAATCATGGGTCAAAGAGACAGCAAATTGTTTGTAGAATTACTTAATAGGTTGCGTAAAGGTAAACACACAGTAGCTGACATTGCAAAACTTAAAGAGAGCTATACAAGAAGACATCAACAACCCAATAGATGCACCTCACCTATTTATACAGAATGCTAAAGTAGATGAATTTAAACAAAGGGCCCATAATGCAGCCACAGGAAACAAATTCACAATAAATGCTCAAGATAGTGTTATTGGAGCTATCTCTCCAGAGCTAAGAAACAAAATACTAAGACAAATACCCAATGATCCAAGAAAAACAAAACAGTTAGCCTCAACCCTTTGTCTTGCTGAGGGTGAAAGAACACACCTTGTCATGAATGTACGAACCGAAGATGGCATGACAAATGGTGCTGGAAATGTTGTTAAACTAGTTCAGTTACATCAACAAACCAAACCATCTGGTATTGTATGGGTACAATTTGACCACTCAGATGTAGGTCAGAAAACAAGGAATGAAAAAAGACATTTGTATGTACAAGGAATTGAACACACATGGACCCCAGTAAACCCTGTGACTACACAGTTTGCGGTAGGTGGAAACAGAACAGCACAAGTTGTTAGAAAACAATTTCCACTGCGTCCCACAGCAGCAAAAACAATTCACAGGTCACAAGGTGATACTGACAGTAGAATTGTTGTAGATTTTAGTACCAGAAATACTATTCCACACATACATTATATGGGACTCAGTAGAGTGACTGCTATAGAAGGCCTATATATTTCTGATTTGTGTGAAAGCAAGATTGCTGTTAATCCAGATGGAGAGATTAAGAACAACTGCAAAACTTAAGCTTTGCACCTCCCTCTCCATGACATAACATTTTCCCTCCTTAAACTGTGTTATTTTAATGTAAGGTCTCTTCACAAACACATAGAAGATAAACATAAAGACTTAATTTATCTAAGTGCTGATATCAATATTTTCACAGAAACAAGATTTAATTCTCAAGATAATAATGACATGTATGACATTGCTGGTTATGTTCTCTTCTGTAATGATAACCTTAATTCCAGCAATGGATCAAGGTCTTATGGTGGTACAGCTGTGTACAGTAAAATCCCATACTTACCTGGATACCCCTATTGTCACAATATACATGGTGTTGAAATAACAGTAATTAAGTTAGCAAGGTTTGAGGATTGGACAATCATAGGGATATATCACTCCCCAAACGTGCCTGTAAGACAACTTTATGAAGCAATAACTGAGGTATTAAATAACATTTCACCAGACAACAATATCATTACTAGAGACTTTGATATAAATTGGCTTGTTGAAACAGACAGAAGACCTTTGTATAATTTACTAGTGAGGGATAACCACTACAAACAGTTCATATCAACTTATATAACTGACAACAACACAGTAATTGATCATATATATACAAATATATCTAACATTGATATACAAGCAGATGTTTTAGAAACACATTTCACAGATCATAAAGCTGTTTGGACCTCATTTCATGGTGTCCTATAACAAATTACTTTATCATGATGTACATTGTTTTTAAGTTAAGAGAGCAACAAAAGAAAGCAGTAAATAGTTATGAAAAGAGTTGTTTCTCTTTTTTCAGAGGAATTTGTAATGAGAAACTTGCAAAACTATTAATAAGGAAATGCTGCTTATTCATTTGGTACCGGAACAGGCCTTTTAAAATTAAGTTTGAAGTCATCTTTCTAAGAGTTGTCCAGTTTAACAACCATTTACAAAAGACAAAAATAAACTACATAACACACAGTCCTGAAATTTCAAGGCAGCTCCTTTAGCATCTTGGCTAATTTCTAACTGCAACCTTTATTGACAACCCTGCATTAAACAATTACTCCACAGTTAAGTCTGCAACCCCTCCTGAAATACTCCAGGATACCAAAAAAACAACAACAAGCAAACAAACATATTAGTGAAGTGAGCAAACAACCACATGCGTGACTTTCACGTAATATAAAATTCGTGATTGCAGCATTCCCACGTGCGTAAAGTGCTTGTAACTTACGGGAAACACACGCATGTTCACCAAAAAAACCCGCGTGTAGTACAAGAGGCCGATTACTCGCAATTTCTCGTAGTTTTGAATTTCCCTTTTGTTTTTCAGAACACCCATATACCTTTACTTTTTTACACCGATGCGATAGAAATTAATTGGAAAAACATTCCTTGAAATAGGAAGTCGTCCTGTATTTTCAGCGAAAAAGATTGTCAAGTGATCAAAACAACACCGGCCAGATTATAGTCACTTGCTCGGCAACGACTTGTGGAAAGCGATCATCTTTCATTCTTACCATCAAAACAGTCACGCTTGCATAGAAGAATAACAAAACGAAACGATTACAACGGAAAGACCCAAATTGGCGTAGAAAGAAATAATGCTGCAAATTACCAATTTTTTTATGTCATGTGTACATGTTTCCGTGGGAATTTCTGTGTCAACAGCTTGCTGTCACTCACAAACTCTTCGTGATTCTCGCTGGTCCTCGTTATGTTCAGCGCATGGACGATTCGAAGACGCTTCAAATTTGGTTTTTAAGTTGATCATAGCACTAATCTGAAACATTTGAAGTCCATTTCAATATAGTAAATGTCGAAACAGGCGTGTAAAGACAATAAATATCGCAACGATCACTGCAATCATAATAGCGCCACGACTTTGGACTTACTTCTTCGGAAGGATAGATCTCGAGTTCGAAGCCGACTAATTACGACTAATTACGAAGAGTCCACGCTAATTTGCATATCGGAGAGCGCCCACAAGAACTCGTTTCTACGCTATCGTGTATCCACGAGTTAAAAAGTAGTAGCAGAAATTTTTTCAATTTTTTTCCAATGACTGTTACGAAAATATTTACTGCTCCAAGTATTTCCAGTATTGCCGTATAAACAAATAAATAGCCTAAGCCACCAAGAGGTAATTTATTTGTTGAAGACGATTACCAAACGTTCAAAAACACGCCAAAAAGCTTCCAGGGAGGGAAGGAAAGGCATATTGCTTGATAAAAGGAAAAGTTAATACCCCAGATCCCTCCTGTGAATCTGTATTTGTTCAAATAATTCCCACACAAAAATTACTATTCAGACAGTTGATTCCAGGCCTAATATCACCCCTGTAGTACACAGTTGACTCACAGTGAGCGACAGGTTTGCTTCCGCTCAAAAACCCCTTCCAAACACTTTGTCAATAAAATCCCACACAAGTACGCATTGCGGACCTATTTTTAAAATTGCGTAGATTTCATACTGGTTTATCAAATACAGCACGTATTTGAAAGGTGGACATTGAGGTTATCCCTATGAATGGTCCCCTACTAGCTATAATATTTGCCGAATTATAGTCGTCAGCTATGGACCAACCATCATCTAAAAATACCGCGATGTAAATACCGTTAGCCCTCCACCATCCAACCAAAGGGCGGAGTATCTTTGTAAAGATATAAGGAGTTACAGAAAGGCCAAAAGGAAGAACTGTGAAAACGTAAAACCGAGTCTCCCCTTGAAAATCCCATGAAAAACCTAAGAATGTTTGATGTGGTTGGAAGATCTCGACGTAATGATAGCCACTCTTAAGATCAAAATAAAACATATAACCATTCTTGCGAAACATAAGAAGCAATTTTCCAATCATCGTACTTAATCCTCAGTTTCTTAATGAAATGATTAACATATCTTAAATCAAGAATTAACCTTTTCTTTCCATTAGGCTGAACGGAAACCGACAATGGATTGACGACATGGGGTTTGTAAGACAATTGCTTTATGCGTTCGGACTCCAGTAGCTCAGTGATAGAATTCTATACGAAATCAATATTTTTCAGGGCAGAAACGTTGTTCTTTGAATAATATGCAGGCGGCACATCCCAGAAAGGCAAACGATAACCAAATTTAATTACGTTTAATATGAAGGATGAAGCACCTAAAAATACCCAAAATTCTAAATTTTTCTTTAAATTGCCCTTTACATTGTAATTCCGTCCTAGATCTTCGCCAACTTCAAAACGATTCAGTACCTGAAGTACATCCGTAAACTTGTCGAATTCCTCATGAATGTCCGATTCCCTTAAGTCCGGTTCCTGAAGCGTTTGTGGTGGTGGAGGCTGGGGCAAAGGCGGTTGGCTTGTACTGGCCGAAAGGGCGGGGATAGAAGCTGGAGGCCCTGCAATCTTTGGCCCAGTGACCTGGCCTTCCGCACCTGAAGCAGTCCCCATGTGCATAAGAGCTTGGACGGCCTGCGGGTGTCAAGATGGGACGAAAATATGAATAGTTAAGTAACAACAAATAACAACCAAAGAGCAAAACTTGGTCATTAACACAAAAGAAAAGGAGGGGCGGGTGGGTGGGAAAGCAGAATACAGCAAAGCTATATTGGTGACGCGAGAAGTGAAATAAGCATACAGGTACTGGACTATATAGCAGTACATGCTATGACACCTTACTCCCATGTGGTACAGAAATCATGCATACTTGACAGGTATTATGTAACAGTAATGCACACGAAGGTGAGATAGAAAAACAAAGTGTGAGCACTGACGTTCCGTAATAAACTCCTATAGAAAATACATTTTCATTTTAACTCACTGCGTTCGCACACATGAAAATTATTTTCTAAACCGTTATAGGAACTTGCACAACACGACAACCACAGTCAAATGGGTTGGTAACTCACGGAGAGCCAATATATATAACACGAGAAAATAACAAAGCACCTGAGTGAATAACAGGAAGAATATAAAGTAAAAACAATAGCGATACAAATACCACGAAAAAGATGATGATCCTGCGTGCCCAGGTTGGGAGTTGTACAACGCTTCTTATTGCTCTGCTGCTGTCGTTCTCTTTCTTTCTGTTTCCTTTTCCTATTAGCTGCGGCTCTAGCATTGCGAATTTTCTTGTCGTCCTCATCGTCCGAGACGATATCTTGGGATTCGTATTCTTGAACTGCGTCCCAGCCGGCTTCACTCGAGTCTGCGAGTTTGATAAGCTTCTGTCTCTTGTGCAACAGAGCTTTGGCTTGATCCGTTAAGTGAGCCACCTTCTTGTGATCCTTCTGGGCGTTTGCTTCTTTGATTTTTCCTACTAATTCTTCAAGCTCGGCGTTGAATACGAACTGCTTTTGGTTACTTTTGAATTTGAACTTCTCTGCCTGCAAATCGATTTTTTTGTTTTTCTTCGAGCTCTTTGCCCTTCTGTTCCAAACGATTTTCAAGATATGTCTTGAAGAGAGAGAACACTTCATCAATCCCTTGCGATGTGGGAGGATCTGTCGGCGGATTGTTGGGAATATCTGGTTCTTCGTGAAGATCGTCCTGTCCGCTTCCAGGCATAGCTTACAAAAAACGAACTGGACGAAAGCAGAATACAGCAAAGCTATATTGGTGACGCGAGAAGTGAAATAAGCATACGGCTACTGGACTATATAGCAGTACATGCTATGACACCTTACTCCCATGTGGTACAGAAATCATGCATACTTGACAGGTATTACGTAACAGTAATGCACACGAAGGTGAAATAGAAAAACAAAGTGTGAGCACTGACGTTCCGTAATAAACTCCTACAGAAAATACATTTTTTAGTCTGTACAAATATTTTGTTTATTCAGTAATGCACTGGTGGAAAGTTGCAGAACTGAATTGTCTTTCATCCTTGCGATTTGATCTGTTGCTTGAATTTTAGCAAAGCTTCCTTATTGGCTGAGAAAAAGATGCAATTTAGAGCAAAAATGTTGCGATTCGGGAATAAATCGCATCCGTTACTGACAGCCAGTCAAATTGCAAGAATCACCAGTGATTTCAAGATGGATGTAATAAAGCTTTTTATTATATACTCAACAAAATATCGCGTTTCTGATTGGTCAATGATGAATGCATAAATAGGTTATAGAGTGCAATAGAGGTTATAGAGTGCAATACGGAGAAGTTGCCATGGAAACACCGGGGAAGCGCCAAATTTGAACACCAAATTATAAAAAATCGAGAATATAATAAATAAAAAATCGTGTGAACCTGCTCGTGCATTTCGTGATTTATGGTCACTCGTGATGTTTTGAAAGTTCTCAAATTGCACTCGCCTACAGCTAATGCAATATGGAGAACTTTCAAAACATCACTCGTGCCCATAAATCACGAAATGCACTCGCGTTCATACGATTTCCTATACTAACATGTTATTACTGAATTTGTTAGCGCTTGAAAAACATTGAGCCCCAAGAAAACTTTTAATTATCATTTTTGATCTCATCAAGGTACCAGAGGGTTTTCAATGATGAACGTGTTTGCCGGTCTCTAATCTGGACACTCAGAAAGCACACTTTTCGGTTTTGTAATGAATAATACATTATTTGTAAACGTATCTTTTTGTGTATTAGGGGTAACTATGACAGAAACTAGTGAAATGGTAGAGATATTATACGCACTCAAGAGTTTTTCCATACAGACAGCAAAAGTTGATTGTTTGTAAGAATGTCCGCCGACCCAACTAGTTCTGATCTCTTTTTTGTTTCTAGATTTATTGGCTGTTGTATGACCTAAATGGCCAATTTGAGCTTCTAATCGCTGTGCTGCTTAGCTTGTAATCGAACAGGTCAACTGCTAATTATGAGATTGAAGCAGCCAACGTTATCAGCTAATGAATTTCGAGCTTCGGTCTGAAAACAATAATGAAAGAAAACAACTTTTGTAAGAAGTCAATGTCTGCCTATAAACTGGCCAAACTATCATCATCGATTTACCTCAAATTTGATTCAAATAGTGATTTCTTGCGTTAACTGGAACAACAGCTGTTTGTTAATAGCGTGTTATGGTTTTGTGTCTGCAGCCAGGCGTGGTTTCCAAATTGGCGGCGAATACTTGCCAACATTTGAAGATTATTTTCGACCGAGTAAGTAAAGTGTTTTTTTCATTAGCTCTTCCATGACGGAGATTATAATAGTAGTATAATTAGTAGTATGATCAGAAAAAGATTGGTTCCTGGAGGATACCTTTTCGTTAATGCAGCACTGATAAGAGCTTTAAAGAGATGATGCAATAATTTTGTTTTTTCTCTCTTTTCAAAAATTTACATAGCGTGTTCCTTGTACTTTTCATTGACACAATTAATTAGTAGTAAGAGTTTGTTAAGTACAACTCTAGGATAATTCTAACAGTAATTTTTGCTCCCGAGCCTCGCTCTACGCATTTGGCCAATTTAGAGTTAATCGCTCTATCACTCGTAGGATTGCACTCCTTTTAGTCCAGTTACCACCACCGGCATCTTGAGAAGATGGTTAACTTGAATAACATGACTCCTTTTATTTAGGCATTTAAATGTCCAAATATTTTTCAACAAAATGCACGCAGCGACGACCTTGTTGAAAATGGGCTGTGGTGCGCACTATACACGAAGGGTAGAAAAAAGTCTTCAACCAGTTTAAATAATAAGCTTGTTGAAAACGATGGTTTACGTAACCAAAACGACCTTTGCGCCCTTAATCTGGGGATTTTTGTAAAGAAAAGGGAGGATAGTACAGTCGCGAGGAAAACATCCACTGCAATTAAACTTACAATTATGACTACAAAGAATTCGAAGCGCCCCCGACAACCCTGTGCATCATAACGTCTGGCAAGAAAGGGCAGTAAACCTGTAAGAGCTTCAAAAACAGACCTTGATAAGAATGGTGATAATAGTGATGACATATCATCATACATGGTGATATGCCAATTGTTGGGATCGATTCAGATAAATGAATTTGTATTGCTCTAATTTTGTTGTTTTGCAGAGAACAGCCAGGAAATTTGTCATCTTGTTGCCTTTCGTTCCCAATAGGATCGCGTGTGAATGGCAATTGCTGTATTACAGGCAGTACACGTTATCTTTAAGGCGTTCATACTTTTTCTTTCGACAGATGTCCTTGCTGTTTTACGTCCTGTCGCGAGGCTTCTTAGAAGGATTGCCAAGTATTTTTAGATTTAATGGCGACATAGATATTATCTTTAGGTGGAAGGAGACCAAATAGCGATGGAAGATTTCAGTGACAAGATCAGCATTGAGCAGATTAAGATTCACAAAAGGCGAACCAGCTTCCTCCATCGCAATGAAATGACCAGTTACTCGTTCGAACGATTTTGTAGAGCAGGGCTGTCGGGGCCGGTATCGTGTTGTTCGTTTTTTACAACAAATTAATGATGACGCGTGAATCGATCCTACATTTACCGTTCTACTATCTGATCCTCTGTAAAATTATTTAAGTTTAGTTCGGCTCTTGCCTTTATATTGAAAAGAGATAAGGTTGCCAACGAACAACCCGGTCAAACAAAGGTAGGAAAGCTTCAGATTGAGCTATCTGAAGACCAAAAATCTTCATCACTGACACCGTTACACATTAGTGCTGGGCTTGGCGTGTAAAATGTGTAAGGAAAAATGAAAAAGAGCGTTATTCTTGAAAAAATGATTAAAAATTATCCAGTAAACTGAGTATTTAGGGAGGCTGGGAAGAAGTTTTTCTTCTTCCTTGAATGCAGAACTCATCAAATTATTGCGAGCATGTTGCATTTGTCAATATTGTTCGGCTTCCACGTAAAATGTTGTCTGATGCCGCCCTTGTATTTCATCTAATAACCCGTACTTTAGTGCTGAAAGGTTTATCTTTTGGTCTTATTTCAGGTAAAATATTCTTAGTAGCCTTCAATAACGGAGCAGGTCACCCATCGGCAATATATTCTGCCGGTGACCTTGTCCCCAATTGATATTGAAAAGGTTTTTTCAATCAGCGATGGACGTATGTGAGTCTTAGCTTTATAAGAGTCTTGTAAGAATTACGTGACTGTAACGAGATAGGTATCGTCGTGAAACCCTACAGTACGTGTTTGGAGCAGTCATCTTATGACCTTGATCGTGCTACTCAACACTTTGAGTCGTGCTTGACCAAACTTACTCTTTGAACGCGGAACACGTGTTCATGTAGTGTACGCCGAGAGAGAAGTAAATCTAAATAGCACGCCAACCACGCCATGCGTCCGTATGGCGTTTTCCTAAATGGAATACGGAGGAAGGAAGAAATATCGCCTTTTGGGCGTCTCAGAGTTGACACCTGCTGCGAAGAGGGTGGAAATCGGGACTAATCGGGCAGCGAGATAAGGACTGAGAAAGCCTGGGCTAAGAGGATTGGATTTAGTTGTCTAGCTGTTCCTTGGATGCTAATAATCTTTTTTTTTCACGTTGGATTTGGAGTAAATGGTCACACGGCTAACTTAAAAACATTTCAGGTAAAACATGCTCCTGTCTCGCACAGGCATCCAGGGCCACGAAAGAGAAGGAAGATCCATGGTCAATTCCCTACATGCAACAAGTAGCATAAAAATGTTTCAAACTGTAAGTGAGTACTCCTATAAATTAAAAGTTTTAACTCTCCGTGTTTCTTCTCCGATGTGATTTACTGTACAAAAACGCACTTTCAGTTAGCACAGACTCCTTTGCAAACAGAGGACTCGCATGATCCTAAGGGTACAACAGCTCTCTGATAGCCGCAAAACAGAACATTGCACAATCCTGTGGGGTGCAACAGCTCCCAGGTAATTGTGAAACAGAATATTGCTCCATTCTCCATCTCTGAAACTAATTGGAAAGTGCTAGAGAGTGAGCTCGATAATTAGTATGTTTCACGTGGACTGAAATTGACAAGTTGGTCAATTTGAACCCCAGAGGCAAAAAAATTTAAGCACAGGTAATAGCGTGCCGTAAGCCGTTCGTCAATAGCCAGGCAGAGAAACGATCTTACAAATATGAAGAACAGTCAATTTTACAAATTGATATTCGACGTCTTTCATAAGCAGGCTCGTGACGTAAAGGCTGACTTAGACTTCATCTTTGTATTATTATAGTGACCACAATCTCCCTCGTTAGCGACAGAAGGAAATTGCGAGTCAGTAATCCGTTAGAGTTATTTTCTTAATTGTTTTTGTCGGCTTCTTTTACTACCTTGAATCACGCAGAGCTGTTTAGCTCAGTTGGGAAACAGATTTCCGCCCACTCTTAAATTTTCGCCCCCCAAAACACTGCAAACCTGCTCTAAAAAATGTTTGGAAACTGATTAAGAGACATCATCATCATCATAATGTTTACATAGCACTGATCAATCACGCCATGTACAGGGTCTGTCAAGATAGCTAAATTTGATACATTTGAATATTCGACGCCTGGAGAGGGTTGACAGTTGATCACTCTAACATCTAAGGATTTTTTCAGATTTTGAGAACATAGGCTGGGCGATTAATCAGGTCAAATAGGATTTTTGCGCTGAGGCAGTATGTCACTGTTGTCACAGTTGTTGTAGTAATTGTTGTCGCCGTTGCTGTTGTTGTTGTAATTGTTGTCGCCGTTGCAGTTTCTTTTGCTTCAGTTAATTTCATCGGATGAACTTTCACTAAAAGTGCAAATTGAAAGAAAACGGCCGAATTTACCTCTGACTTCGCTCGCTCTCCAGTTCAATATTTCATGAACCTTAAACGGCGAAACGAAAACGGAAAAAAATTTTGTTTTGACAACAAACACAAATGTACCAAAGGTATTGCTCAAACAGATGAAAAACAGACAGCGAAAACTCCTGCAGTTTGCGCACAACAAACGTGCTCGTAAAATCTCTGTATATGATTTGTCACAAGTCTTCTGTTAGCGCCTTTTCTCTGACAGACGCCCTTTACCCTCTCCCCGGAAGGAAGCAATCTAACACCAAAGAATTTTTCAGCACGTGTCCTCAACACTATACTCAAGAAATATTTTTTTAAAAGAATTCGTGTCCAAGTAGCTGTCACATTAAAAATTTTTCCTAAACTAACGGGTGTCGATAGCATTAAGTACAAAGTAATGTGAGGTCCAATGCTTGGTGAAATAAGAACCATTCATGGCATTTCCTGAAAATTTCTAGCAAGTAAAAGTTTATATGTCTAATATCGCGTACTCGGGGAAGGCTTTCCAAAAAATACTTTAGGCTTTAAACACGTGTTGTCGTGAGTTCAGCGTTTATAGCTCGTTTGAAATGCATATTACCTATGACGTGTACAGGAGGCAGTCAGCAACCTCGTCATATCTAAGAAAGGCTTCTGTGAAATATTAAAATGATACATGTATATTATACACATAGGTATGGGACACAAAGTACAGGCAAGAGGCAGCCACATCTGACATGAACATCTCATTGCTACTCCTATAGTAACAGAAAGACTAAAGTTCCGGTACTCTAGAATTGCTGAATAAAACGTGAGTTCAAACTCCACCAGTGAGTCAGAATTCACAATGGCTTGGGAAAGAAAGTACTCAAGATTTGCGGAAATCATCCTCTGGGTACAAACATCCTGTAACGAGGGACTTAATACTGTGGTTCCGAGTTTCCCAGGTGAACTTCTAGAAGCTCTACTACTTCACTAATCTATTCCGTTAATTACGCTCCTTAGCTGTAATGCCATAACTCCACATGGGGTAAATCATACAGACAGCGGTTGTCACGATGGGCTGGAGCAATGTATATATAAAGGATTGTTCATAACACGACACTTTAGTTTGACCCTGCGTGCAAGCCTACAAACTGTTCATTGGAAGGCTCCCATCACATCGTAACCGTTGAAGGTAAAGTCCATTTTTTTTTTTTGAATCGCTGGAAACTTGACGATATGGGCTTGACATTTTGATGTTGTGTTACAACGTAATACACTGCAATCTGGGCAGTGATAAAAATTTGTAGTGTGCGTGCCAAATAAAATTATGTTGCAGTGATCAATGGTTAGATCCACACGCTGTCAAAGTTTGTATTTCAACCAGGAAATCCAAAAACTTAATCCGTTCCACGAGGAATCGCTACAGTTTGCGTAAACGAACTTTCTCAAACCGGTTGCGAAAGCCGATAAGATGTTTTTCTACTTTTCCAAAAGGGCGGTATCTAGGAAAGTGTACCTTTGGCCAACACGCACATATCCTTTTTTGTTTACTTTGAAAGCGAAGGGCTACTCACCGGTGTGGTTGAGTGAGTTGCTGCTCTGCTTTCTTGAGGAGTTTCACGTCAAGCGCTAAGCGTCCCTTGTTGACTTTCAAAATATCACGAGGTCGACCATAGGGTTTTCTTTTCCCTTGCTTGAATGCTTGGAACTTGTTTGCGGGCCAACTATGGCTTAAGTCTTCTTTTTGAATCCCATTTCCAGGGATTTTCTGATCTTAAATAACTTTATGCGCATTTATAACACGATTAGAAAAAAAAATACCATCACGGAATTGTTAACATGTTGATATCTGGATTATGTAATGAATAACTATTCGCGATTATCATTATCGCGAGGAAATTGGAAGTTATCGTCAATAATTTGCAAGATCACAGGTATTTTTTATCAGTTTACAGCTTTTTCGTTCGGTAAACAGTCTGCGGATGAAACTTATTGACCTTGGTTGAGAGCCATGTATTGCGATGTTGATCAGAAAGATTGGAGAACAGGAACATTGAAAAGTCTGGTATGCTTCCCTCATTAGGCTATATCTGCGTTATAAAAATCGTTTCTAAAGGTCAATGGCTCTTTCATGGTCTTAGGAAATGATCATGATCATGACGATCACTTTTTAACTTCCTTTCATCGATCGTTGTACTTTTTTCGGAATTTGGTGAACTGATTTAGGGGAAGATTCGCCTGTCTCGGTTTCAGCTACGATGCATACATCTTAAATCCGGGATATAGCCGCTAACAGTCAAGATAATGTATTGTGTACATTAGGTGGTAACTTGTAACACCTATCTGGTAACTTGTAACTCAATCGTCAGAAGATTAGATAACATCTGGAGCACATTATCGATTATTTCTCGATTGCTAGTCCCATCAAAGACCATTAATTAAATGTATTTTATACTTTGCATTTCCTTTCATTGGAAGGTTCGCGAATATTTATGGTACTCGGAAAAATCATATTTACTTTGCAGAGTGCACACGCCCCCTGCTCCTGTCTCGTCAAGCCCCTCTTCGTCCTCTTCCCTTTCCCACTTTTTACGCCATTGTAGGTCCATGACTATCTCTCGTTTTGCAAGGGAAGGGGAGGGGGGGAGGGTTCGGTTTGGGGGGGCAGAAAATATCATTTGATCAATTACAATATCCATTAAGAGATTAAAAAAAAAAAACTCGTCTTCAACAAAATCTTGGCCGTCAGTAAGACTGCTTGAAAGCCTGAAATATTTAGCAGGACCCTTGCGTAGTGGCTTTAAAGCAGTTCATTTATGAAAAAAATCGAATTTTCATTGTATCTTTGTACTATCTGGTTTTGATTTAATCTTGGTCTTTTAGTTACAAATAGCAACACCGTCCTTTACGTCAACCAAAAGGTAGTTGTCTAGCCTGTTGAGTTGAATGTTGTATCATAAAAGCGCATTCTTACCGGCGGAAAGCAAATTTTAAGGAGAGCAGTGCACGATTCTGGCATGGTCAGTCCATATCCTTCCCTTTTATTGTATTTTAGGAGCGTTCAAAGAACTGTCCCTAACGTTGATATTTTTCGGAATTCCTCACCGATTCATGTTCTTAATTTGTAAGGCAGCTATTTCATAGAGCCACGCACTTATCACTCATACATTTTTGGCCTCAATCTCGTGCTCTTAGTAGTCACCTGATGTCGTCATGGTAATTAATCTCATTGACGACATCAGATGACTACTTGGACGTGAGCGGTTGTTCATTACATTTCACACTTGCAGTTCTACCTACTTAGTTGCCTTACGCATACAATTGAACCGTTTCGATAAATCTTCAAGCAACTTATCATTCACGAATACATTTCCCTGAGGTAAAATTAGATTTGCAAAATCACTCAACTTGTTAGTTGAAAGGCATAAGTGATGCTGTTTGCAAGTTAGATTGGGAAAGTTGAAACTTACTCAGATGCAGATAAGCTCTGGCCTTTTTCTTTAAAACATTTCGATGGTCTCAACGGAAGATATAAAGTCACTCTTTTCCTCATTGGAAAATGTTCAATTAGGGAACTCTTGACCAATCTAGTATTCTCGATATATTTAGCAATACTTGCACGTGTTTTAAAGCGTGTTTCAAACATGACACGAGTTTATCGACGTCCTCTATATTTGTACTCGTGAGTGGTAATCAAATACAAGGCAGTCGGCGACTTTTTACGATAAATCGGCTTATTTCGGATGACCTTTATCTTCATTTAGTTTATTCTCGTTTTACCAGCATGGTCATGAGACAGTTTAGGGCTGTCAGTGTTAGGCCGCCTTACGCATATCTCGTTATGTTACGATCAGTAGCGCTGTTCAAATCATAATTCTTATCTCACGAAATGGTGGAACCATTAGGTGATGTGGGGTGAGGAAACCTTAAACACTTCCATTGGAACTGTCCCTCTCAGAGACAGTTACTTGCTTACTTGCTCCCAAACCGGACTCAACATTCTTGGGCCACAGACAGTCGCTACCATTACCCCTTCTTATCAGAGCTTAGCAAGTTTTAGCTTTAGTGTTAATGATATGTTAATAGCAAGTCGTTGATGTTTCTTATATTACTCTAATTACGTCTTTGAATATATCAATCATATTTGATTAATGTTATTTTTGGAACAAAAGCCCTTAGAATTGGCGACTAAACGTTCTTGAATATTCGCACCAGATTATTGTCCTTTTCATAGACAGTAAAAGATAGCATCAACTCTTTGCACAAGCCGGCCTTTATTTGGTTAGGGTGGCAAAACCTTAAGTCTTCATCGTTTTTGGCGCTTTTAAGTTGTTTGGCGAGGAGTGCAGCAAGTGGCTTTTCGAATAAACCGCGACTTTTGTTTGACTGAGTAAATATAGTATGTACCTCATTCATGAAGCTTTCAATTGGGTTTTTACAAGTTCAGACGCGAAAAATGAGAAGTAGGGCATGCGCAATGGTGAGAGCGCTCACCGAACCTGGTGTCCTACCTAAGTTGAGTCTGTTGTTGGTTCAAGTCCATTAGCACTCAGACGGTTTTCTTGTGTTATTCGGACTCAACACGATGTCCTGTTATCAATTAATCATAACGATTCAAATTTCCGAGAACACAAAATGTGTTCAAAATGTATTCATCTAAGGAAGGGCCTGTGATTCCAATCTTCTCCGGCTTTCTTTTTTTCGGAAATCCCCAGCGCGGGATGATATGCCATTTCATCGATTACTGTAATCAGTTCTGTGATTGGTGGATTCGTGGTGTCCGATTTCGGACAACTTTCCGATTACAATGTCTGTTTGCAACTCTAAAAAAAAAATTAAGGCAGCTCACTCATCATTCACATTCGATAAAATTGCTATAGTTAAGAGAAATGTGCTCTCTGCCAATGTGCAAATTAGGAGTTCACTTCAACGTATGATAATCATAAGGTTTCATTGATTTGTTTTTACAACCAGATTCCAACCTTGTTAACGATGCCTGGGCAGTTTATATTTGGTAGCCCAGATTCTAAGATTTCTTTGACTTCTTTGCGGAAACATCCCACAGGCCATGTCGTGGTACTGTTGTACCAAATCACACTGGTCTTTTCTAAATTACCCGAGTGAGGCTGTGTCGTCAAAACAGGGAAAGTCTCATTTATCGAATATGTACTATCCTAGAATTTGGCGAATTGTTTGTGGTAATTCTTCCCTGTAGTCGTTGATTTGTTTTTGTCTTTGCCTTTTTTGCATGTTTCCGTTATAACCTCCTCCCCCCCCCCCCCACCTCCGCGAGATGAAACACCTTTTCGAGGAGCTCGAGGAGCTCAGCAGGTTTTGCAAGTCAGAATAAAGACGATACGTGCGTGAAAAGCCATAGTGACACAGAATACTCAAGATCAATTTTGGTTCTCATCTAAATAAAACTTACTACTGATAATAATTTCCAACCTTTTGACTCTTAATTTTCTACGCATAGCTACAGTTAATAATAAAATTGAAAATTTCCTTTTAAAAATGGAGTATTTTAAAGCTACAAAAAAACCAGGTCATCTCCTCTTTTTATCACCGTTTATTAACACATGTTACAAACACTTGTTCCTCGCTGCTTCTCACTGTGGGCTCGCGTGACGTTTCAGCCGTCTGTTTAAAATTCGACTCCCTTTGAAGTCGCGAAGTAAGCTCATACAGAGACGTTTGTATAAGCGTTTAGGGAGATGATATTTGAACCGTTTTTATTTATACTTGCCTGAGACACAGCCTTGTCAATACTTTGGGATTTTACAATTATTCCAAATATAGGTAAACCAATTGAAAAACGTAGACTGAAATACTATCGGAGCCTCATGCAATACCTGACCAATGGAAAGCAGTTTGTATCTTCCGTAAAGTTTACATAACACTTTGATTTAAAATGCTCTGTCATTGGCCCCAACATTACACGATATGATGTTTGATGAAGTTGAAATTCGCGCAGATTTCCATCTTCAGTTTTTTTATTTCCCCATAGAATTCGACCAATTTCCGGTGTCATCAGAGGCCGCCGACAACATAAGTATCTAATAAAGTAAATCTCTGTCAAGATAAGTTTTCAGTCTCAAGAAAATTACAGGTATAATTGTCCTCTCCAGTGGATGGATAACTATCCATCCTAGTGTATGCCTTAAGCGACCACAAGCATACTCTGAAAATCTGCTTTTTTTCGTGGAAAACTGTGAATTACCTCATAGGAAGTGAAAATTAACAAGTTAACTCAGCCCCTCACGCAAATCGCTCCGTAGATTTTCTCTCAACAGATTTTGTCGGATTATGTCTTGCGCATGATCTTGTTAGATTAACAACCACATCCCTAGTTGCTTAGTTTACTCAAACTGCCTGTTCATTCATCGTTCATAGGCTAATTTATAATGTTATTCCCAGCAACTACGTAACTACGTATGTTAAGAGACGTTTTGGAGACGTCTTAAACCCTCCATACTTCCGTTTTCAAATATTGCAATGGGATTAAAATAAACTAAAGTTTTTAGAGCTTTATCAGTAGAAATGCTGGTAACTCTTTAGATCTCATAAATATAACGGTAACCTGGCTTTACCTTTTCGACAGTTTTCCGCGAACTTTCTGGACATCCAGGAGAATGAAATAGCCACCGCCTGTAATCGTGAAACATAGGGCTAAACATAGGAATAACATATCCAGTAAATTTTATTAGGGTAATATATCATTGAAATAATCGGTCTAAATAGAGCATGAACGACACTTTTCAAAAAGCATTTCCGGAGTCTTAGATTACAGTAAACTTGAAATTAGTGAATAGTAAGAGGTTTAGAAGTAAAGATTTTTAACAATTGACACCCTGCAGTTATTAGTTGAGGATGTCCCTATTTAACTCATTTGAGTGTCTTGCGGTCATCAGTCGCATCTCAGTCGCGTTTGAACGAGAACCTTGTTATACCGGGAACAATTTGAATGAAAAATTTATCCAGTAGCTTCAAAAAGAGGGATTTTACCACTCTTGATCAGAGGTCTGGAGGTAACCAATTTGTTAAATTAATTTGCAAGAATTTAACTGAACGTCTATTAGCAACACATCCTGTTCTAATTGCTTACGATGGTGCATAGCTCAGCCATTCCACGTAAAAAAGCTTGAAACATCAGGTTGGTCATGGTGCAGATGGTACGAACTCAAGTAAATTGAAAGTGAATAGATTTATGATCATCGTGTCTTTCAGAGGTCCAGATTTGCTTTATATCTAAAATAAGAAGTTGCTTTACAGGCAATGACACTCTAAGCAAGTTTCCGTACAGCTGGTTTATAAGTTTAAGTTCGAATCCTCGACGTTAATATTTTTTGGGTGTTAGATTTGCAAACGAGACAGGTGGAAGATAATGCCTTTCTCTTGGCTTTCCTTGCCCTCCTTGTCCTGTCCATTTTCAGTGACTCAGGTCCTAACGTTTTATTTTGCATTTACCTAACAGATAAACATGGCTGAATCAAGAAAATCCTGGCTTCAATTTCTTAGTGTAATTTTGGTTGTTCTTCTTCTACTAGAAGCAGCAGAGAGCAGGGTAAGCAATAAAGACATGATAGACCTCTAGTTTTGTGACTACCTCATTAGTAGCAAGTTCATCTCCTCATTAGTCAATCTAACTGCACTAATTAAATGAAACACGACTTAAAATGGGGAGTCGCCTTACTTTGGAAATTGTTCATCTTACACGGCTTTAAATTTACTGATCAGAGGACAATGCTTAGAGCTAGATCAAAATGCGGCAAGCCGTAGCGAAGGGCATTTGTCCCAGTTCCATCCAACAGGCATTTTTACGATAACGTTGGTATATGTGTAAGACTGAGCTTTCAACGTCCTCACCTACAAAGGATTGTTAAACAGACAAAACAGGAAAAATCAATCTTCAGACTTCTTGACAGAGTTCCAAATTCTTTATGTTTAACCTTTTGCGGTTTTGACCTGGTCCTATTTAACGAATTTCACTATATGTTTGATAATTGGGTACTCAGCCGGCCGGCTAAATGGAAAGCAAGATTACACAACTAAGCCTGGCGAGAATGAGGCTGTTGCATCGTATAAGGGCCACCAATTGCAAACACAGGACTGTTGTCTATGGATTTGTCGCAGACAAAATATAATGCTCAGTAGCTATTGACAAGACGCCAACATAAATATATCATCACAAGACCTTTTAGCTCCTTTAATTAAAGTACAGAAAGTAATTAAAATTTCGCTGTTCCTCGAATGCTTTCCAAAATACAAGCTAAGGAGCATTTCCTAACTTTTAATGACAATTCAGAGCAAATCTATAAGAGTCTCTCCATTCCATCACAAATTGAATTCATCGCGTTTCTATTATTTGACCCATGTGAACATCTTAATTCGTTATTCGTAGCCTCCTGAAAGTTTTCTGCCTCACTCACGATATCTTCCTTACCAAAAGTTCCTGTTCAATGTTCTAGTTCTCTGTTTTCGAAGAGGGGAGGAAGAGAGTTTTTTAAATAATTCTTTTTAATTCGCACATTACTTGTATTCGTGATGACTTTAAGGAGTGGCGTAGTTTCTCAAGGCTTCTTTAGAAGGTCAATGTCCAGATCATTAAATATTGAGCTTCTTATTTGAATCTAAGATTTCCGTTTAGCCATCCAGACTCCATTGAAAGCGGATACGGGAAAATTGCGTCAATCTCAGTGTCGAAGAGAATTTTGAAGACCTCACAAGGTCTGAATACTGTTAATAACAGACTGATAAAAGCTTTTAAACTGTTTTTCTTGGATTTATAAAACCGATCTTGCTCTTAGTCTTGAAACCTTAGGGGAGACCTTAATCCGTGACTTGCAACCGAAGGAGATGAAGATTGTCTTGTTATCATAATACTTTGACATGTGAATTCCCCTCAACCCCTTCCCCCCCTCCCTACGCGCTAAAGAAAAGGTCAAAAACAAAAGATTACTTTTCTTTAAAGTATACTCGATTTAAGAGAGATGTCTGGTTAACGATACCAGTAGCACTGAATCTCTCCCCCTCCCCGCGTAAACCAAAAAAATCGCTTTTCTTTTATGAATACTCGTCTTAGGAGAGATATATCGGCAACAATACAAATAAATGCATCTACATCTACCTAAGCCGCAGAAGAAAAATTTATCTTTCAACTCGGCACTCTGAATTCCCACGGTATGAATGAACGCTTTTTATTGAACTAGTTCGTGGTTGTTTTTCTTGTTACTATGTTGCCACCAATAGTGTAGCCCCATTTACCGCATGTAAACACACACACAACCCACAATTCCTCCATTCGCTCAGCTTTGAAACTCGGAGGCCAATGTATGTTAGCAACTCAGTCGATAATACTAAATTACCTGATAATATAGATAGCCCTGGAGTCTTACGCCTGAAACCGAATTCTTAATAAGGGTAACCAACATCACTTTTCACCCGAACCGGGAACAAATATTTGGTTTATCACCAATTTTATTTCGCCAAACCATCGCTCCCAAGTTTTCAAAGGTAAATGGACGAAAGTTTCGGAAAGCCACGGAAATAGCAATTGTCGTCGAAGGGGTACTTTCCTCACAATCTCCGTGTGACCGATCGATTTGCAGGATTACACCTGGAAGCATACTTCCTGGGGTTTAAATATTGTTCTTGCTTGAGGGATTATCCATCCACAACAACCGCAGTGTACTTCTCAATCTAAAGAACTATAAATTGATGCCTTAAGTTAATGCAGATGTTTTTTTTTTCCAAAATGTGTGCTATTTTGGCCTCTAATTATGTCTTATTACCAATACCTTGCTCCAAGTGATAAAATGAATATATATCTTGAACAAGACGGGAAAAGCTCCATTCGTTTAATCAGACTTATCGTTTGAAATAAAACAGTTTTTATTTGGTAAGAAAATACTCACTTAACGGTAAACTGTCTTGCTTGCCTTAAGCAGATGATTTGTCTCCTGTATGGCTGCTCTGTATCTGATGTATTTGTGCAAATTTAAAACTGTCTTCCATCTTTAAGTTTGAGAAAAAGGGGAAAGGTAACAAACAAATAAGGGAAATTATTCAAATTGCTCTTGATCAGAACTGACACTTTTTTTACGGGGGATAGAGAAAATGAGTTCCGGATGATAAGAAGTTCTCCGATTGCAAATCAAGGGAAATCGTTTTAAGATCCATTTCTTGTTAGCAGATTAACTTCGAACAAGGCCACGTCAAAGCCGCAATGGGTGTCTGTCAGCGTGGAAAATCAGATGGTAGCGGAAAAAAAATAGAGAGTTCTTTATTCTCTTTGGGTGCACTACATGGAACTAACAAGATTAATACTTCTTGTAGACATGGTGGTCCCACATTATAAACTTAAGCCTGGATAAAAGTGAAGTAAAGTAGATTTACCTTTACCCTTAAGTTTTCACATCCTTATAAATGAGACAAACATACTTCTCATCCAAATCATGTACATGAGGATAGGGAATATTCCAAATATATTGAGAATCCTCAGAAATTTTGATTAAACCGAACGTGTGTCGATTACACCGTATTTCGGTATACCATCATTTGAGCACGAGTATTGTTGGTTTGATGGTTTCAGTTGAAATGTGAATGGCAATACGGCATATTCTAATAAAAGAGTTGCTCGAAACGCTAGACTTGAACGAAAAAATGCACCTAAGCGTTCGTATGTCATTACCTCTCAAGGAGTCACCTTAATTATAATCTCTTGCAATCAACACGGATTATCCTTTGAATCCTCCACAAAACCATGGTGTAATGCGTCCGGTTCAAAACAGGGAGACATTTTAGATTTGCAATAATACATCGGTATTGTCACTCTCCCATACTTAGAAATTCATTGTATTTATGCTGTTTTTGATCAATCTTTGAAGTTCCATTCCATCGGTGGCTGTTCAAGTTCCAATATTAATTAATTAAGTTAACCTAGAAATAGGATGCACGGCACATGTTTCCATTGCGTATAAAATATTGAGTGGTGCCGAACAGAGGAAATCATTGCCTAAAAGTGTTATTGTATAAATGCTGTTGAGCAAAATACACGATTGCATTTTCCACAATGTATTACACACCGTTAATGCAAACAGCCTCTCACACAATGACTTGTGCTGTGCACGATTAAAAATGATTGTAAACTCTCTAACGTAATAAATGAAAAGCTATACCTTTGAAGCAAGCGACATGCTGTTATGCTGGCAACACCCCTTGCGGCTGTGATACAAAACTTATGATGACCACTCACAAATTGTTTTAAAAGCCTTTAATTGAAATCAGTCCCTAGAATCAAGTCGTAATGAAAATATGCCCCGTTAAATGAATGTTCTTAATCTTTTCTTAACCATTTGCCGCAAGCATTATAGAGTCATGGTAGAAATAAATACCTATCGTGAAATAACGCAATATGATTTTGGTGTTTTCTCTTGAACGTTTAGCCGCCCAAGAAAGGGAAGAAAAAGTCTCGCGCTAAGCAATGTGGAAACGAGGGTCATCTTTGCCAATCAGGATCAAGGAAGGTAAGGAGTGGAACAATTAGCTCGAAGTCGAATAATTTTACAAGCAAACGCACAAAAAGCAAATTAACAAAAATTTTTGGAGGTACGTATTGCTTTGCATATCCACGCATAGAGAACTTTAGCACTGATTAGTGAAGCAATCCAAGTACGTTTCATCGTTTATATATAAACTGAATGCCTGCCCTTTACATCCGGGGGACAATTGCAAAATTAATTAAAGAAATTTTTTTTGTATTTTTTTTCCTTCCGCTGTATCCGACGTCTGCTGTCCTTTTTTCGTCGATAGCTTTGCTGCAGCGCCGGTTTTACTTGTCACACACCTATCTTCTCACGGAATAAGACGAGAAAACTCAAGAGAAGAAAAAAGTTGGGAATGTGCAAACCAATTAAACCGCAAGAAAAAGAAATCGACGAATCCCAAAAGACACCATCATTTAGGTTTTCAACGAAACCAACGGTGTTCTTTCGGGCGGAAATAAAAAACTCAAGTCCATCTCGTGGACTTTAGACAGGATACCCAAATGAACACAACATTGCCAAACCAGACCATTACGTGGTTCTCCGCGAAGAATAACTGGCACGATCGACCTACATTCTGACTTCGACTGGACAATGCTTTCTAACTTATTAAGACGGTGCTATTGGCATTATTTATGTTTAAAGAATTATTTATATACTTCAACAAGAAAAATTACAACAGTAACATAAAGGATCATAAACCATTAGGTATTTTCTAACACTAAAAAATTTTCTATTTAAATTTATTTGATGACTTTTAATATACAATTGACGTAAAGACTGAGGTAATTTAGAAAACAAAGAAAATACGTGGCTAAAAACTTTTTCCTGGTCCACACTTATAGTGTTTTCTTTCAACCATCCCAATTCATTTTGCCAGTCATCGGTATATGGAGTGTTATTGCCATGGCTAGCAAGGAGAAGTATCTGGTATCGTACTGAAGAATAGTTACAGTCTACATGATCAAAACATGTTGAGTGCACTTCGCGATAACATGCGAGCTTTGGTGTTACAGAGACGTCATTGATTCGTTGCCTTCAGACATCTTCCGCACCTCTCACGAAACACGTGAACGTATGGTTCATATTCCTGATCGTGAGCCGTGATTGGAGGATGCTGAGCGATTAAGATTGCTTCTGCTTA